>NC_040040.1:23090910-23257002 GCF_003713205.1 Coffea eugenioides | reverse complement strand
GGGGACTGACCCCAACAGAAATTTAAAATCGGGACTGACTCGAGAGGACTGACCCCAACATGAAATTTAAAATTGGTACTGACCCGAGGGGACTGACCCCAACAGAAATTTAAAATCGGGACTTACCCGAGGGGACTGACCCCAACAGAAATTTAAAATCGGGACTGACCCCAACATGAAATTTAAAATCGGGGCTGATCGAGGGACTAACCCCAACCTTAAATTTAAAATCGGGACTGACCCGAGGGGACTGACCCCAACAGAAATTTAAAATCGGGACTGACCCGAGGAGACTGACCCCAACAGAAATTTAAAATCGAAACTGACCCGAGGGGACTGACCACAACATGAAATTTAAAATCGGATGCACACTAGTGGGATTGATCCATGTTTAGTGGCAATAAAATGCACGCTAGTAGAACTGACCCATGTTTAGCGGCAATGCAAATGAAGTGCTCACTGATAGGACTGACCCATGTTCAGTGGTAGTGAAATGAAAGGCGCACTAGTGGGACTGACCCAACGGCTAGTGGCAATAATGATGAAATGCACGCTAGTGGGACTTACCCATGTTTAGCGGCAATAGAGATGAAATGCACACTAGTGGGACTGACCCATGTTTAGTGGCAATAAAGATAAAATGCTCACTAGTAGGACTGACCCAACGGCTAGTGGCGATGCAAAAGAAATGCTCACTAGTGGGACTGACTCAATGGCTAGTGGCAGAATAAAAGAAATGCTGGTATGTATGAAGAGACTGTATAAGACTTGCTCGAAAAATTATCCAAAAATTTACCCCAGTGTGATGAATTGATCAGTGGAATTAAACCCGAGCCTACCTTAATTGGTGGTACAAAATCCAGGCCCAACGTAATCTTTGTGAAGTTGGCGGCACAAAAACCAAACCCAACATGATTTTTGTAAAGTTGGCGGCACAAAATCCAGGCCCAACGTGATCTTTGTGATGTTGGTGATGTTGGCGGCACGAAAATCAAGTCCAACGTGATGTTTGTGATATTGGTGGCACGAAAACCAAGCCCAACATGATCTTTGTGATGTTGGTGGCACAAAATTCAGGCCCAACGTGATCTTTGTGAAGTTGGCGGCACAAAATCCAAGCCCAACGTGATATTTGTGATGTTGGCGGCACAAAATTCAGGCTCAACGTGATAAAGTGAAGTTGGTGGCACAAAATTCAAGCCCAACGTGATAAAATGAAGTTGGTGGCACAAAATCCAAACCCAACGTGATATTTGTGATGTTGGGGCACAAAATTCAGGCCCAACGTGATAAAGTGAAGTTGGTGGCACGAAAACCAAGCCAACGTGATTTTTGTGAATGGTCAGTGGGATAAGACCCAGTCCTGCCATCCAATTGGTCAGGAAATTAAGTGTGATTGTCAAGAAAGGGGATAGAAGGGTGCGCGGCATACGCTGAAATTTCATCAACAAGAAATTAAAATTTGTTAAGGAAAAAGAAATTAAATTAAATTTTGATTTTTTGGAGAATCTTTTCAAAAATGATTTGCCCCAGTTTCCACCAATTATTGTGCAACCGATCAATTGATTTGCATTACGGCATGGTTGCTCCTCCTTGAGGCCTTGATTCGTAAAATTCTGACTTACGCTTCTTCCTCGATTTCAGCCATGGATACCTGCACAGGGGTTTGCCAAAATACAAAATGCACTTTATCTTAAATATTGCAACTACTACTCATGGAAGGAGCAGTGTGATTGATTTGAAAGTCTTGCTTGACTCTTTGACGAAATCCTCAAATGGACTATAAAAAATTTGCCCCAGTGTGGGCTTATTTTGCGAAATCTTACAAATGAAAATTTGCCCCAATGTGGACCCATTTAATTGTAAAAGTTTGTTTGGATGACCCTCCATTTATTTGAACACTGTAAGAAACTATGTTTCCTAACAGACAATTTTATGATGAGTTTCTCAAAATAATACCAAATTACAGAAGATTTCTTCCTCACCTTAGCATCGGTGCTTAGGGTAACGGGTCACCACTTCTTGTTGGCTCATCTTTCAGGACCAATCAAGTGGGTGTTATTTCTGATTTGGAAGTGGCTAAAGGAAATGGGAGGTCAAGATTTGTCTCATTTTTGTGCCAACTGGTATGTAATCCCTTCAATACCACATCTTAGTGAAAGCAAATAGTTTGTCACCTTGTTTCCTAAGAAAACTTAGTCAACACATAGGTTTTGTATGCTTGCAACAGAGGGGTAGAAACAATAGCTAAAAATGCGAAAACTGGTTATACCCTTATGATCACAAATGATTGAGGGATTTCTCATGAGCATAATCCTCACTTTGGGTTGTCATGAAGAATAAGTCAGCGATGGACTTTATGAGCTTGTAATGTGGTTTGAAAATGATAGTTAAAGAATAAAACTTTCAAGGACATTGCACCGAAGATCGCATTTTTCCAAAATTACCTCTATTTTGAACTCAAAGATCTTAGATTTGGTGACTTTCATCATCACTTAATAGGAACTTCACCATCAAATCTTTTTCATTTTCTTTGCATTTATTTTCTTTTCCCTTTTCTTTTCAAAGGTGGCCTGGTGGATTTTCAGATGTTTGTCAACTTCACAGCTAATCAATTCAGAAATACATCTAAAAAAATTTCTTGGCATCAGTATAGGAGCATCACTTGCCAATTAGAAAATTTCTTGGCAGAGATATTGCAAAGAACAGAAGTCAGGACTTTCGGCTTTTGTAATGGGGTCAGGTGGAGTGTTTAGAAAAGTTAAGGCTTGAAAGCGGATTTCAAAAACAGTTTGAAGAATCCGAGATCGCATTGTTGCACCAACCTTATTTTAGGGCTAAATCAGAATTTGCCCCAATTTATGCTCAATTGAGGCTTTTTCTTTTATTTTCTTTCTTCTTTTGATTTTCCGGCCTTCTGCCATTCTTTTGAACTTTTCACAAAAATTTGCCCCAATTTATTGAACTGAGGTTCTCTTTTCTTCTTTTGTCTTTTGATTTTGTTGCATTATTACTTTTCACTTCTTGAAATTTTTCCTTTTCAACTCAAACTTGCCCCAATGTGGGGTTTGCGATTCTCAGGGGTTGCCAAAAGAAGTATTTATTCTGAAGGCTCAAAAGGGATAACTAGAGATAGAATGTTAAATTGGAAAAGAAGAGGGCCCGACTTTTATTCCGTTCTTTACATTAACTCTGAAAGGAAACTTTCATTAATGCGAAATTTTCGCATGTACCTGAATTAGCTGACTGAGGAAGACCCTTGTTCATCCATAGGCGATCTGTGCGGCAAAAAAAAAAATCCTTCCTTTTTCTTTTCTCTTCTTCTTTTTTCCCCTAAATTGAAACCCAAGTGGAATCAAATTTCTCCAATTTGTGATTCCCTCTTTTCTTTTAGTTTTAGCATTTTTGCTTTTCTCCTTTTTGGAAAATTCTCCAATCTCCCTCCCTAATGTGGGGGGTGCGATCGTAAGTGCTTTTGAAAAGAACCATCAATTTTAGCTCAAATGAGGATGCAAGGGATAAATGGTGTTTATGTTGTAGAAACGATGGCCAAAGTATCATTCTTACACCTCATGACAACCAAAGTAACGAAATGCTCATTGAGAATCCATTCTCTTTTTGATATCCAAGAATTTCCAATGTAGGGTAGTGATCATCAAGGCACTTATTTGAAACGAAATTATTCTTTTAAAGGCTCAAATGGGAGAGCAAATGATAAAGTCTGTATAGGTAGAGAAACGAATGCTCAAAGTATCATTCCAAATTTTCAAAACAAACAAGAATAATGCACATTTTTGCTTTCACTTATATGTGAATTGAATATAATTAGACACAGTGGACATTTCTCAAGCAAAAATCGCCCCAATTTGTAATTTATCAATCAATGTGACTGATTTTATTTTTGGGATTAAGTGAAGTGGGCAAAAATATGAATTGTACAGTGAAGGAGGAATGGTATCTCATTGGGTCTTTCGAGTGATCTTTTTTAATTTTGAGCACTCTTATTGTACAGTTCGGATCACCAATCTAGTGCACGCAAAGAATTTAGAAAACATACACTTGTGAATTTTCAGGTTAGAAGTTGAAAAAATCTCAATTTGGTCTTATTTTCTTAAAATTCATCATGAAATCTCTAATGAGCAAGAATAAAGAATGAAATGTACATGAATATATACAAAACAATAATTGTTTACAAACTTTATTGCTGAAAAAGTTTAAAACAAAATTTCTCGTTCAATTATAATACAAATGAGAATAGAAAACTTCTAAAGAGCTCCACATATATACACTCTTTGTCTCCTTTTCTTTTGGCACAAAAATGTAGTAACAAGTCAAATATACAGAATTTTCCTTTGAAAAACAATTATGAAATCTCTTAGAGGCTTTAACCTAACGCTTCCAGATAGACCCTTCACGTTTTCATTGCAAGGCCTGCCCAAGAATCAAATAATACTTGTAATTTTCAAACTTTATTACATCAAAAATTGTTATCTGATATAGAAAAATATTTTCACCTTATTGAAACGTTTTTTTTTTTATGAATGCAGGGGAAGGGGGAAAAATAAAAGAAAAATAACCAGAGCTAGTAAGCAAGATTATAAAATCGGTATGCATGCCCTATGGGGGAACCCTTATGCCAAAGGTAGGCCTAGCATGAAAATGCAATCCTTTAGGGTAAGCACCATACAATACCTGATGAATCCGATCAACTGATTGAGTGAAAAATGATTTGAAGAATTTGGCCAATTTGGAGTGAGAAGAAACATTTGTCCTAAAAAATAAGGACAAAGTCCGAATGGATTGCTTACTTTGATCAACATATGATATGTGAAAGAGAGCTTACTCTTGAAAGGATTGCAATGCCTCGACTAATTTATTCAGTGAACTTTAGACTTAAACCCTAAAAGGGAATAAGCGGATCAAGAGGATAGGATGAAATTGATGATTTATTCAAAATCGATTAGATTACCTTAAAAAGGGTAATTTGGTCAAATGAATTGAATGAAATTTGATTATTTATTCAAAATTGAATGGATAACCCTGAAAATGAATTAAATGAATTGAATGAAATCAAATTGATCAAACAGATCGAGTGAAATGATGATTTATTCAAAATCGACCGAATTGTCCTAAAAATAGGTAAACTGGTCAAATGGATCGGACGAAATTGATGATTTATTCAAAATTGATTATATTGTCCTAAAATGAATGAATTGACCAAATAAAAATGATAAATAATTTGATCGAAGGAATTGAATGGAATTGATGGTTTATTCAAAACTCAATGGAATTATCCCCCCTTTGGTAGTTTTCAAAAATGCATTGCGATGCATTAGCTTATGAGCCTCCTAAAAATCAAATTTTGGCCTCAATTTATTTATCGTCTCAATAGCGAGGAATTATTTGTGAATTTCTTCAAATTAATGTCCTTTTCGTAAGGGATTTTTACCAACCATGTTAAAAATGGTCAAAGAATGATTGTTAGATGCTCATATTCTAATGTATCTAATATCGCCCCAGGGTCATGGAAAGGATCGGATCCTACCTTACCTTGTGCACTACCCCTTTGGATGGTACAAAAATATAAACGTACAAGTCTCGTTGGATTAAATATCCGAGATACAGGGCGGTTTTATTCCTAACACGGGATTCCCTATGTGGTATTCCCTTTCTAGGGTTTATGCCTGATGCCAGTTTATTAAAGCAGTAAAACATGCAATTTGAAATGAAACATAACCTGAGGGACCCTTTATTTGCCAGGGTAGGCCTAAAATGATATGGCATTATTAATCTATATATGCAATATACCAAAATCTTTAAACGTGCAATAACCTATTTACAAGGGTAGGTTCTAAAAGGAGATCATGTCAGACCTCTCATTTCCCAACGTTTGTGAATGCAAAAGACAATAAACAAAGAAAGTTAGTTCAACACATAACACGTTGTGGCAATCAAGTAATAAATATAAAAAGCAAAAATAAGGAAAGAGGGTTGGAACCCCTCCCCTCGTGCCTAGTGTTCCTAGTTCAGGATAAGATCGAATCTACCCTAGACAATTCTATTATGGATGCATGAGGTTTGGTTCATTAATGCATCTAGACTCGATAAGGCTTCGGCTCCCAAGCCTTCAGACCTAAAGGCGAAGGGTCATCACTCCCAGGGCCTTTGATCGGTGGCTCGAGTGATCCCTTAAGTATCGCTATGGGCGCAGTGCACACCATCCGCATACCTAAGGCAATCGATCTTAGTCCTACAGGGAGATGTGGGATGGCGCCCACGAAAAAGAAAAAAATAGGGTAAATAAGACTATGCATGCACGTATGAGGTGCTTTCTTATTGAGGGGAGGGATTGTACCATTAGATGCGGTCGAAAGTTCTAGGGTAACTACCCCCCATCCCAAAATGCAATCGCGAAACAAGTAAAAGTAAACAAATAAATGAACCATCCATTCATCACATACATAGTGTGCAAAGAGCGATTAGGCGCGCGATAGATGCAAAATCCCTAAAAAGAGAAAAGGGCAAAAAGGGAAAGAGGAATGCAATCCTAAACATCCAAATGTAATAGATAAGAAGGTTAAAAGAAGAAAACAATCGACTAAATCAAATGCTTGGACTCTCTAAGTCCCCAGTGGAGTCGCCAGCTGTCGCGGCCCATTTTTTATAAGATTAAATAAATAAATGGTTTAACAAAGTGAATTTTTTATTTGAAAAATGAATTTTTGATTTACAAAGAAGATGAAGAAAAATATGGGTCTAAATGGAACATGAAAGTGCGACGATTTGACCCAAAATATAGTTTAAAAAGGGTTTATTGAATGAAAAATGGAGTCGCCACTTGGTATAGAGTTAAGGTGTGCCAAATCACCTAAAATGAATTTTTAAAAAGAAAAGGTAGAAAGAAACCCCTTTTAAACGACTTCTTGTCTACGTAAACCAATGAAAAAAGGTTCGGGAGTCACATTTGACGAAGGGGAAGGTAAGGATAAAAATCCAAGGCACCCCTTCGACCTAACCAAGGCTAGTTACGTGATTTAGTCAAGGATTTTCTTATTTTTAACCAAAAGATTTATCACATTTGGATGTACTATATGAATGCAAACCCTAGACCTAGGGGGGCATCGGGGGGTAAAATTTCTGTTCAAAGCTTGAATGGTGCCAATCACATTAATTGTGACGCCCAATAATGACTCTTTGGAGAGGTCACGAATGATGCACAAATATGAGACACTAAGAAAAGGAAAAGAATAAAAATAATTATAGAAATATACATGTCCTAAAGGAATGCATCATATCGGGTACGGGGGACTAATGTTCGTGACTCAATTTTCCCTTTAATAGAGGGAATACGAGCGTGCTAAGGCTAGAAAGCCAAACTCGTCCATATCCCATATTCAAGGGGGTTCCCTAACCTAATCAAGCAAATGCACTACCCTAATCCTAAATGTAAAATGAAATGCAAGTCTAATATTATGTAACATACAAATGGGCATATATAAATAGGGAAATTAGGGAATAGGGGATATAAATAGAAAGGAATATGGGATAAAGAATGTACATATATAAGAAAGTGTCATGCAACATGGTAACGCCCTAAAAAAAGTGAAAACATGCATGAGATGTAGTGATTTTATCATGCAATCATGATCTAACGCGCGAAGGGCTCCTAAGGGTCTAGCATTGGACTAATCCACATCTACGCTCTCTCACAAGCATTGGACTTGCAAGAGCTCGAGGGGACAACCATGACTAGCATTGGATTAGCCACGGTTACGTGCATTTGCATCCATCATACACATATATAAGTAACATGCATAATTAAAGCAAGTAGACATGTGAGCACGTAATTCACATAACACAAAAACATGCATATCTAGATGCCAAAACCTAAGAAAGCGATTAAACACATAGCACATAGACATGCAAAACACACAAGGCAATTAAGGCCCTAACTATTACATTTTTAGGGGGGAAGGCCTACTACAATCTAAAAGGGGAAATAGAAGGAATAAAACAATTAAATCCCTAACTATTACAATTTTGGCATTCGAGTGCCTCCTAAATGATAAAATTGAATTAAAATTAAAGCAAAAACTAAGCAACTAAAGAAATAAATAAAGTGAAAATGAAATAAACACTTAAAATCATGCAATTGCACACATAGGACACATATACGCACGTAGAGTCAAATAAAGTCAAAAATAAAGGATAGAATGTACCTCTCTGGCAATGGTAAGCAAATGAAGGAAAAATGGCTTCAAAACAATAAAAGGGTCAAGGCACCAATTAAATGGTAAAGTATAAACAAAATCGCCAAATTCCTCCCAATTGCAACTTAAATGAAATCAAATAATGCATAATTTCCAAGAAAAGTAAATTATGGATCAAATTTCTAAAGTAGAAAAACTACCAAGGACCCAATTGCAAACATTAACCAATCACTCAAGTCCAAACAAAACATTTTTGGGACTTCAAGGGTCTAAAAGCAAAGGAAATGTCAAGTAATGGTTCAAATTGCAACTATTTTAGGATCTAATTGCAAGAAATTGGAGCATGTTTGGGCTTTTGTAGCATAGATGGGAGCTAAAGGGAGTGAAGTGCAACTTTTGAAAGCAATTGTTGCATGCAAATGCATGTGAAACTACGAAACATTGCCTGTAAAAAAATCTGATGCAAGGCTCATGCGTTCGAGCCACTCAAACCAGTTTTTAATGTGTAATTTTTGCTGTCAAAAATGTCACATGAAAAGTGCTGTTATGTGAGAAAAAACATGAGTATGAAGGCATGAATGCCATGTGGATAGTTTAGACATGATAACTCTAACAAGTAGGAGATATTGGCAAGATTGATGAGATTCTTGTTCACAATATTTTTTTTGTAAATCTCTTTTTGTATTTCTGATGGTTTGAACTGAGTTTTTCTTGATATTTTTTACTGAATTTGTATGATGTCAAAAAGGGAGAGAAAAGAACTATTCTGATCTGTCGGACGCACAAAGAGCTTGCACCGGACGTGTGAGGGGGAGTTATTCTGAGATTATGAATTTGGCGATAGAATTGAAGAAAATTTCTCAAACTCACTGCCTGCTGTCGGACAAAGCAAAAAACAGGAGTACACGCATGACGTCCGACACTTCTATGATCCTAACGGACTAGTTGACTGTTCTCAAATCTCTTTGTTTGTTACTTTCTATCCGTTGGGAGCATGAATGAAGAACTTTCTTGGTCTCCTGTAATTAGAACACGGTCAGATATTTGAAACAACTTTTGCACACTGAAAATACAAAAGATCTAGAATGATTTTAGTGAGAAAATACTCTTCAAGGAAGATTTGTAGTCTTAGTGGTGTGTGGTTTATTGTAAGCTTTTCATTTGTGAGCGAATACTTCATGAGTGTAGCTCTGCGAGGGTTGTCTTGAGGGATAGTAAAACCTCCTGGCTTGACCGAGTGGAGTTCGGGGCAAGGAGGAGGTGAACCTTCCTTTGTACACAAGATTCATTGTAATTCATCAACTTGAAGAAGCTTGTTGAATTAATCTACAAGCTCAAGAGGAGTTGGGTAATTAATTGGTTTGTAATTCTTTTCTTTTTATTTACTTATTGTTACGTTTGTGATCATTACATTGTTTATCTCTTCTACTTGGTTGTCTTCGATCCTTACAATTGGTATCCGAGCTTGGTCTCCTTGAGATTAAACTCAATCGGCTTAAGAGTAAACATGACAACCAATAATGCCATATTTTTTGAAGGACATTCTGTCATTAGACCACCTATGTTTAATGGGTCAAATTATGTGAGTTGGAAAGAAAAAATGATTATCTTTTTGCAATCTATTGATCTTGAATTGTGGTTTATTATTAGTGAAGGTCCATATGATGCCTCTCTTATAGACGAAAATACTCATAGATTTAGACCAAAAACAAGAAGTGAACTGACTGCTATAGATAGAGCTCATCTCACCTTAAATGCAAAACCATGAATGCGTCATATTGTGCTTTATAGTCAAGGGTTGTAAGTCCGCAAAAGAAATTTGGGACAAACTTAGAGAAATCCATGAAGGAAGTGAGAATGTGAGAGAACAAAATAAGTCTATTCTGGTTACCAAGTATGAATCGATCAAGATGGAACTTCATGAAAATATTGATAAGATGTATTGTAGATTCAATGACCTTATTAAGGATTTAGAAGTACTGGAAAAGGAATACTCTCCCGGCGAGAAAAACAGAAAAATTCTGAATGCTTTATCAAAGGATTGGGAGAGTAAAGTGACTGCCATCGAAGAAGGTTGAGATCTAAATTCCTTACCTATTGAATCTCTTATTAATTCTCTAACCTCTTATGAGCTGAAGCTTAAGTCCAAAATGCAAGAGGAAGAGGATGCGAAAGTAAGAAGGAGCATTGCTCTAAAAGCATCTCAAGATGAAGATGATTCTGCCTCCCTAGATGAAGAAGATGCGGAAGCAGATGATAGTGATTTAGCTCTCATCACAAATAGTTTCAAGAGAATTCTCAACAAACGAAGGTTCAGAAAAGGAGGAATCAGTAACTCATTCCCAAATCAGTTCAGTAATACAAGAAACAAAGGGAAGCAAGAGTTCAATAAAAAGCAAACTGATAAATGCTTCGAGTGCGGCCAACCTGGACACTACATGTGTGAGTGTCCAGTGAAGAAGAGAAAATGTGAAAGCAAACCAACATTCAACAACTTCCAGTTCACATGGAATGAATGCAACTCCGAAGGTGAAATTGAAGAGCAAGAAGAATCTGCTCAATTGGCTTTCATGGCCATTGGAGATGATGAGGTAACATCTTCTAACTCTCAATTTGATAGTGATGATGATCTTGAATCTTTCATTATAAAATTGCATGATAGTTTGAAAGAATCTTATGCTAGAAACAAGGAATTAAAATATAAAGTTGGCTTTCTTCTTCAGGACAATGCACGTCTTTTTCAAGAAAACAAAAAACTGAAAACTGAAAGTGATTTCTTAAAAAAGAGTGAGACTGCTTTACACTTTGAGCTTGATTGAAAAACAAATCTTTGTGAATTGTTAAAAAAGGAACAAGGTAATTTGAAAAGAAGAATTGATGGTCTAAATGAGTTGTTTAAACACAAGAAACAAGTCTGTTTTCAAAAGTATAGGTTGAATTCTAACTCCAACGAATTTGCTATTTATAAAAGAAGACAAGTAAGATTTATTAAACCGGTTCAAGTAAATAACTCTTTGGTTATGTGTAATTTTTGCTGTCAAAAATGTCACATGAAAAGTGACTGTTATGTGAGAAAAAACATGAGTAGAGGCATGAAATGCATGTGGATAGTTAGACATGATAACTCTAACAAGTAGGAGATATTGGCAAGATTGATGAGATTCTTGTTCACAATATTTTTTTTGTAAATCTCTTTTTGTATTTCTGATGGTTTGAACTGAGTTTTTCTTGATATTTTTTACTGAATTTGTATGATGTCAAAAAGGGAGAGAAAAGAACTATTCTGATCTAATGATGATTTGTTTTGTTAAACTCTCTGCGATATGTTGGTATGTTGGTGATTGCTGAATTCTGGTATCATTTCTCTGTTTTTGTTTTGAATATTGGATTCACTTTTATTGTTGCTGGATTACGGTATGTGATTTTTTACTCTCATCTTATGATGACAAAAAGGGGGAGAAATGGATGCTATGTGTGAGGGGGAGTTATTCTGAGATTATGAATTTGGCTCTTAATAGTTTTGGATGCGATGTTTGAGGGGGAGCTTATACTTATTTTTGTTTCTTTCCATCCACTGTTTTGTCATCATCAAAAAGGGGGAGAATGTTGATATTGATCCCTATCTTTTGATGTTTACAAAACAAATGGATGATACTAATATCTCTTCAAGATATACATTCAGTTATGAAGTTATTTGATTCCATGAACAAGTGCAATTGAAAGAAGACAAAGGTTGCTAATAGCTGTCGCACGAACAAAAGGACCATATCGGACGGGCGACAACCATTGAGTAACTTCGGACGCATGAGCAACTCACACTCGGACGTCCGAAAATAATAAGCCAAGTCTTCTATGATCACTGACCTCGATCGGACGATGAATATGTCTCCACCGGACGTCCGATAGAAACAAGATGATTTCTCAAATCTCTTTGTTTGCTGTCGGACGCACAAAGAGCTTGCACCGGACGTCCGATAGAATGAAGAAAATTTCTCAAACTCACTGCCTGCTGTCGGACGCAAAAAACAGGAGTACAGGACGTCCGACACTCCTAACGGCTAGTTGACTGTTCGGTTACTTTCTATCCGTTGGGAGCATGAATGAAGAACTTTCTTGGTCTCCTGTAATTAGAACACGGTCAGATATTTGAAACAACTTTTGCACACTGAAAATACAAAAGATCTAGAATGATTTTAGTGAGAAAATACTCTTCAAGGAAGATTTGTAGTCTTAGTGGTGTGTGGTTTATTGTAAGCTTTTCATTTGTGAGCGAATACTTCATGAGTGTAGCTCTGCGAGGGTTGTCTTGAGGGATAGTAAAACCTCCTGGCTTGACCGAGTGGAGTTCGGGGCAAGGAGGAGGTGAACCTTCCTTTGTACACAAGATTCATTGTAATTCATCAACTTGAAGAAGCTTGTTGAATTAATCTACAAGCTCAAGAGGAGTTGGGTAATTAATTGGTTTGTAATTCTTTTCTTTTTATTTACTTATTGTTACGTTTGTGATCATTACATTGTTTATCTCTTCTACTTGGTTGTCTTCGATCCTTACAATTGGTATCCGAGCTTGGTCTCCTTGAGATTAAACTCAATCGGCTTAAGAGTAAACATGACAACCAATAATGCCATATTTTTTGTAGGACATTCTGTCATTAGACCACCTATGTTTAATGGGTCAAATTATGTGAGTTGGAAAGAAAAAATGATTATCTTTTTGCAATCTATTGATCTTGAATTGTGGTTTATTATTAGTGAAGGTCCATATGATGCCTCTCTTATAGACGAAAATACTCATAGATTTAGACCAAAAACAAGAAGTGAACTGACTGCTATAGATAGAGCTCATCTCACCTTAAATGCAAAACCATGAATGCGTCATATTGTGCTTTATAGTCAAGGGTTGTAAGTCCGCAAAAGAAATTTGGGACAAACTTAGAGAAATCCATGAAGGAAGTGAGAATGTGAGAGAACAAAATAAGTCTATTCTGGTTACCAAGTATGAATCGATCAAGATGGAACTTCATGAAAATATTGATAAGATGTATTGTAGATTCAATGACCTTATTAAGGATTTAGAAGTACTGGAAAAGGAATACTCTCCCGGCGAGAAAAACAGAAAAATTCTGAATGCTTTATCAAAGGATTGGGAGAGTAAAGTGACTGCCATCGAGGAAGGTTGAGATCTAAATTCCTTACCTATTGAATCTCTTATTAATTCTCTAACCTCTTATGAGCTGAACTTAAGTCCAAAATGCAAGAGGAAGAGGATGCGAAAGTAAGAAGGAGCATTGCTCTAAAAGCATCTCAAGATGAAGATGATTCTGCCTCCCTAGATGAAGAAGATGCGGAAGCAGATGATAGTGATTTAGCTCTCATCACAAATAGTTTCAAGAGAATTCTCAACAAACGAAGGTTCAGAAAAGGAGGAAACAGTAACTCATTCCCAAATCAGTTCAGTAATACAAGAAACAAAGGGAAGCAAGAGTTCAATAAAAAGCAAACTGATAAATGCTTCGAGTGCGGCCAACCTGGACACTACATGTGTGAGTGTCCAGTGAAGAAGAGAAAATGTGAAAGCAAACCAACATTCAACAACTTCCAGTTCACATGGAATGAATGCAACTCCGAAGGTGAAATTGAAGAGCAAGAAGAATCTGCTCAATTGGCTTTCATGGCCATTGGAGATGATGAGGTAACATCTTCTAACTCTCAATTTGATAGTGTGATGATCTTGAATCTTTCATTATAAATTGCATGATAGTTTGAAAGAATCTTATGCTAGAAACAAGGAATTAAAATATAAAGTTGGCTTTCTTCTTCAGGACAATGCACGTCTTTTTCAAGAAAACAAAAAACTAAAAACTGAAAGTGATTTCTTAAAAAAGAGTGAGACTGCTTTACACTTTGAGCTTGATGAAAAACAAATCTTTGTGAATTGTTCAAAAAGGAACAAGGTAATTTGAAAAGAAGAATTGATGGTCTAAATGAGTTGTTTAAACACAAGAAACAAGTCTGTTTTCAAAAGTATAGGTTGAATTCTAACTCCAAACGAATTTTGCATTTATAAAAGAAGACAAGTAAGATTTTATTAAACCGGTTCAAGTAAATAACTCTTTGGTTATGTGTAATTTTTGCTGTAAAAAATGTCACATGAAAAGTGACTGTTATGTGAGAAAAAACATGAGTAGAGGCATGAAATGCATGTGGATAGTTAGACATGATAACTCTAACAAGTAGGAGATATTGGCAAGATTGATGAGATTCTTGTTCACAATATTTTTTGTAAATCTCTTTTTGTATTTCTGATGGTTTGAACTGAGTTTTTCTTGATATTTTTTACTGAATTTGTATGATGTCAAAAGGGAGAAAAAGAACTATTCTGATCTAATGATGATTTGTTTTGTTAAACTCTCTGCGATATGTTGGTATGTTGGTGATTGCTGAATTCTGGTATCATTTCTCTGTTTTTGTTTTGAATATTGGATTCACTTTTATTGTTGGCTGGATTACGGTATGTGATTTTTTACTCTCATCATATGATGACAAAAAGGGGGAGAAATGGATGCTATGTGTGAGGGGGAGTTATTCTGAGATTATGAATTTGGCTCTTAATAGTTTTGATGCGATGTTTGAGGGGGAGCTTATACTTATTTTTGTTTCTTTCCATCCACTGTTTTGTCATCATCAAAAAGGGGGAGAATGTTGATATTGATCCCTATCTTTTGATGTTTACAAAACAAATGGATGATACTAATATCTCTTGAAGATATACATTCAGTTATGAAGTTATTTGATTCCATGAACAAGTGCAATTGAAAGAAGACAAAGGTTGCTAATAGCTGTCGCACGAACAAAAAGGACCATATCGGACGGGCGACAAACCATTGAGTAACTTCGGACGCATGAGCAACTCACACTCGGAAAATAATAAGCCAAGTCCTATGAACTGACCTCGATCGGAATATGTCTCCAGCGTCATAGTGATTTCTTCTATGCATCACTGACCTCGATCGGACGACTGAATGAATGTCTCCACCGGACGTCCTAGATAGAAACAAGATGATTTCTTTTCAAAATCTCTCTTGTTTGCTGTCGGACGCAAGAAGGTGAGTAGCTTGCACCGGAAGCGTCTACGATAGAATTGAAGAAAATTTCTCAAACTCACTGCCTTGCTGATCGGACGCAAAAAACAGGAGTACAGGACGTCCGACACTCCTAACGGCTAGTTGACTGTTCGGTTACTTTCTATCCGTTGGGAGCATGAATGAAGAACTTTCTTGGTCTCCTGTAATTAGAACACGGTCAGATATTTGAAACAACTTTTGCACACTGAAAATACAAAAGATCTAGAATGATTTTAGTGAGAAAATACTCTTCAAGGAAGATTTGTAGTCTTAGTGGTGTGTGGTTTATTGTAAAGTGATTGGTGTGTGCTTTATCAAAGGATTGGGAGAGTAAAGTGACTGCCATCGAAGAAGGTTGAGATCTAAATTCCTTACCTATTGAATCTCTTATTAATTCTCTAACCTCTTATGAGCTGAAGCTTAAGTCCAAAATGCAAGAGGAAGAGGATGCGAAAGTAAGAAGGAGCATTGCTCTAAAAGCATCTCAAGATGAAGATGATTCTGCCTCCCTAGATGAAGAAGATGCGGAAGCAGATGATAGTGATTTAGCTCTCATCACAAATAGTTTCAAGAGAATTCTCAACAAACGAAGGTTCAGAAAAGGAGGAAACAGTAACTCATTCCCAAATCAGTTCAGTAATACAAGAAACAAAGGGAAGCAAGAGTTCAATAAAAAGCAAACTGATAAATGCTTCGAGTGCGGCCAACCTGGACACTACATGTGTGAGTGTCAGTGAAGAAGAGAAAATGTGAAAGCAAACCAACATTCAACAACTTCCAGTTCACATGGAATGAATGCAACTCCGAAGGTGAAATTGAAGAGCAAGAAGAATCTGCTCAATTGGCTTTCATGGCCATTGGAGATGATGAGGTAACATCTTCTAACTCTCAATTTGATAGTGATGATGATCTTGAATCTTTCATTATAAAATTGCATGATAGTTTGAAAGAATCTTATGCTAGAAACAAGGAATTAAAATATAAAGTTGGCTTTCTTCTTCAGGACAATGCACGTCTTTTTCAAGAAAACAAAAAACTGAAAACTGAAAGTGATTTCTTAAAAAAGAGTGAGACTGCTTTACACTTTGAGCTTGATTGAAAAACAAATCTTTGTGAATTGTTCAAAAAGGAACAAGGTAATTTGAAAAGAAGAATTGATGGTCTAAATGAGTTGTTTAAACACAAGAAACAAGTCTGTTTTCAAAAGTATAGGTTGAATTCTAACTCCAACGAATTTGCTATTTATAAAAGAAGACAAGTAAGATTTATTAAACCGGTTCAAGTAAATAACTCTTTGGTTATGTGTAATTTTTGCTGTCAAAAATGTCACATGAAAAGTGACTGTTATGTGAGAAAAAACATGAGTAGAGGCATGAAATGCATGTGGATAGTTAGACATGATAACTCTAACAAGTAGGAGATATTGGCAAGATTGATGAGATTCTTGTTCACAATATTTTTTTTGTAAATCTCTTTTTGTATTTCTGATGGTTTGAACTGAGTTTTTCTTGATATTTTTTACTGAATTTGTATGATGTCAAAAGGGAGAGAAAAGAACTATTCTGATCTAATGATGATTTGTTTTGTTAAACTCTCTGCGATATGTTGGTATGTTGGTGATTGCTGAATTCTGGTATCATTTCTCTGTTTTTGTTTTGAATATTGGATTCACTTTTATTGTTGCTGGATTACGGTATGTGATTTTTTACTCTCATCATATGATGACAAAAAGGGGGAGAAATGGATGCTATGTGTGAGGGGGAGTTATTCTGAGATTATGAATTTGGCTCTTAATAGTTTTGGATGCGATGTTTGAGGGGGAGCTTATACTTATTTTTGTTTCTTTCCATCCACTGTTTTGTCATCATCAAAAAGGGGGAGAATGTTGATATTGATCCCTATCTTTTGATGTTTACAAAACAAATGGATGATACTAATATCTCTTCAAGATATACATTCAGTTATGAAGTTATTTGATTCCATGAACAAGTGCAATTGAAAGAAGACAAAGGTTGCTAATAGCTGTCGCACGAACAAAAGGACCATATCGGACGGGCGACAACCATTGAGTAACTTCGGACGCATGAGCAACTCACACTCGGACGTCCGAAAATAATAAGCCAAGTCTTCTATGATCACTGACCTCGATCGGACGATGAATATGTCTCCACCGGACGTCCGATAGAAACAAGATGATTTCTCAAATCTCTTTGTTTGCTGTCGGACGCACAAAGAGCTTGCACCGGACGTCCGATAGAATTGAAGAAAATTTCTCAAACTCACTGCCTGCTGTCGGACGCAAAAAACAGGAGTACAGGACGTCCGACACTCCTAACGGCTAGTTGACTGTTCGGTTACTTTCTATCCGTTGGGAGCATGAATGAAGAACTTTCTTGGTCTCCTGTAATTAGAACACGGTCAGATATTTGAAACAACTTTTGCACACTGAAAATACAAAAGATCTAGAATGATTTTAGTGAGAAAATACTCTTCAAGGAAGATTTGTAGTCTTAGTGGTGTGTGGTTTATTGTAAAGTGATTGGTGTGTGCTTTATCAAAGGATTGGGAGAGTAAAGTGACTGCCATCGAAGAAGGTTGAGATCTAAATTCCTTACCTATTGAATCTCTTATTAATTCTCTAACCTCTTATGAGCTGAAGCTTAAGTCCAAAATGCAAGAGGAAGAGGATGCGAAAGTAAGAAGGAGCATTGCTCTAAAAGCATCTCAAGATGAAGAATGATTCTGCCTCCCTAGATGAAGAAGATGCGGAAGCAGATGATAGTGATTTAGCTCTCATCACAAATAGTTTCAAGAGAATTCTCAACAAACGAAGGTTCAGAAAAGGAGGAAACAGTAACTCATTCCCAAATCAGTTCAGTAATACAAGAAACAAAGGGAAGCAAGAGTTCAATAAAAAGCAAACTGATAAATGCTTCGAGTGCGGCCAACCTGGACACTACATGTGTGAGTGTCCAGTGAAGAAGAGAAAATGTGAAAGCAAACCAACATTCAACAACTTCCAGTTCACATGGAATGAATGCAACTCCGAAGGTGAAATTGAAGAGCAAGAAGAATCTGCTCAATTGGCTTTCATGGCCATTGGAGATGATGAGGTAACATCTTCTAACTCTCAATTTGATAGTGATGATGATCTTGAATCTTTCATTATAAAATTGCATGATAGTTTGAAAGAATCTTATGCTAGAAACAAGGAATTAAAATATAAAGTTGGCTTTCTTCTTCAGGACAATGCACGTCTTTTTCAAGAAAACAAAAAACTGAAAACTGAAAGTGATTTCTTAAAAAAGAGTGAGACTGCTTTACACTTTGAGCTTGATTGAAAAACAAATCTTTGTGAATTGTTAAAAAAGGAACAAGGTAATTTGAAAAGAAGAATTGATGGTCTAAATGAGTTGTTTAAACACAAGAAACAAGTCTGTTTTCAAAAGTATAGGTTGAATTCTAACTCCAACGAATTTGCTATTTATAAAAGAAGACAAGTAAGATTTATTAAACCGGTTCAAGTAAATAACTCTTTGGTTATGTGTAATTTTTGCTGTCAAAAATGTCACATGAAAAGTGACTGTTATGTGAGAAAAAACATGAGTAGAGGCATGAAATGCATGTGGATAGTTAGACATGATAACTCTAACAAGTAGGAGATATTGGCAAGATTGATGAGATTCTTGTTCACAATATTTTTTTTGTAAATCTCTTTTTGTATTTCTGATGGTTTGAACTGAGTTTTTCTTGATATTTTTTACTGAATTTGTATGATGTCAAAAAGGGAGAGAAAAGAACTATTCTGATCTAATGATGATTTGTTTTGTTAAACTCTCTGCGATATGTTGGTATGTTGGTGATTGCTGAATTCTGGTATCATTTCTCTGTTTTTGTTTTGAATATTGGATTCACTTTTATTGTTGCTGGATTACGGTATGTGATTTTTTACTCTCATCTTATGATGACAAAAAGGGGGAGAAATGGATGCTATGTGTGAGGGGGAGTTATTCTGAGATTATGAATTTGGCTCTTAATAGTTTTGGATGCGATGTTTGAGGGGGAGCTTATACTTATTTTTGTTTCTTTCCATCCACTGTTTTGTCATCATCAAAAAGGGGGAGAATGTTGATATTGATCCCTATCTTTTGATGTTTACAAAACAAATGGATGATACTAATATCTCTTCAAGATATACATTCAGTTATGAAGTTATTTGATTCCATGAACAAGTGCAATTGAAAGAAGACAAAGGTTGCTAATAGCTGTCGCACGAACAAAAGGACCATATCGGACGGGCGACAACCATTGAGTAACTTCGGACGCATGAGCAACTCACACTCGGACGTCCGAAAATAATAAGCCAAGTCTTCTATGATCACTGACCTCGATCGGACGATGAATATGTCTCCACCGGACGTCCGATAGAAACAAGATGATTTCTCAAATCTCTTTGTTTGCTGTCGGACGCACAAAGAGCTTGCACCGGACGTCCGATAGAATTGAAGAAAATTTCTCAAACTCACTGCCTGCTGTCGGACGCAAAAAACAGGAGTACAGGACGTCCGACACTCCTAACGGCTAGTTGACTGTTCGGTTACTTTCTATCCGTTGGGAGCATGAATGAAGAACTTTCTTGGTCTCCTGTAATTAGAACACGGTCAGATATTTGAAACAACTTTTGCACACTGAAAATACAAAAGATCTAGAATGATTTTAGTGAGAAAATACTCTTCAAGGAAGATTTGTAGTCTTAGTGGTGTGTGGTTTATTGTAAGCTTTTTCATTTGTGAGCGAATACTTCATGAGTGTAGCTCTGCGAGGGTTGTCTTGAGGGATAGTAAAACCTCCTGGCTTGACCGAGTGGAGTTCGGGGCAAGGAGGAGGTGAACCTTCCTTTGTACACAAGATTCATTGTAATTCATCAACTTGAAGAAGCTTGTTGAATTAATCTACAAGCTCAAGAGGAGTTGGGTAATTAATTGGTTTGTAATTCTTTTCTTTTTATTTACTTATTGTTACGTTTGTGATCATTACATTGTTTATCTCTTCTACTTGGTTGTCTTCGATCCTTACAATTGGTATCCGAGCTTGGTCTCCTTGAGATTAAACTCAATCGGCTTAAGAGTAAACATGACAACCAATAATGCCATATTTTTTGTAGGACATTCTGTCATTAGACCACCTATGTTTAATGGGTCAAATTATGTGAGTTGGAAAGAAAAAATGATTATCTTTTTGCAATCTATTGATCTTGAATTGTGGTTTATTATTAGTGAAGGTCCATATGATGCCTCTCTTATAGACGAAAATACTCATAGATTTAGACCAAAAACAAGAAGTGAACTGACTGCTATAGATAGAGCTCATCTCACCTTAAATGCAAAACCATGAATGCGTCATATTGTGCTTTATAGTCAAGGGTTGTAAGTCCGCTAAAGAAATTTGGGACAAACTTAGAGAAATCCATGAAGGAAGTGAGAATGTGAGAGAACAAAATAAGTCTATTCTGGTTACCAAGTATGAATCGATCAAGATGGAACTTCATGAAAATATTGATAAGATGTATTGTAGATTCAATGACCTTATTAAGGATTTAGAAGTACTGGAAAAGGAATACTCTCCCGGCGAGAAAAACAGAAAAATTCTGAATGCTTTATCAAAGGATTGGGAGAGTAAAGTGACTGCCATCGAAGAAGGTTGAGATCTAAATTCCTTACCTATTGAATCTCTTATTAATTCTCTAACCTCTTATGAGCTGAAGCTTAAGTCCAAAATGCAAGAGGAAGAGGATGCGAAAGTAAGAAGGAGCATTGCTCTAAAAGCATCTCAAGATGAAGATGATTCTGCCTCCTTAGATGAAGAAGATGCGGAAGCAGATGATAGTGATTTAGCTCTCATCACAAATAGTTTCAAGAGAATTCTCAACAAACGAAGGTTCAGAAAAGGAGGAAACAGTAACTCATTCCCAAATCAGTTCAGTAATACAAGAAACAAAGGGAAGCAAGAGTTCAATAAAAAGCAAACTGATAAATGCTTCGAGTGTGGCCAACCTGGACACTACATGTGTGAGTGTCCAGTGAAGAAGAGAAAATGTGAAAGCAAACCAACATTCAACAACTTCCAGTTCACATGGAATGAATGCAACTCCGAAGGTGAAATTGAAGAGCAAGAAGAATCTGCTCAATTGGCTCTCATGGCCATTGGAGATGATGAGGTAACATCTTCTAACTCTCAATTTGATAGTGATGATGATCTTGAATCTTTCATTATAAAATTGCATGATAGTTTGAAAGAATCTTATGCTAGAAACAAGGAATTAAAATATAAAGTTGGCTTTCTTCTTCAGGACAATGCACGTCTTTTTCAAGAAAACAAAAAACTGAAAACTGAAAGTGATTTCTTAAAAAAGAGTGAGACTGCTTTACACTTTGAGCTTGATTGAAAAACAAATATTTGTGAATTGTTCAAAAAGGAACAAGGTAATTTGAAAAGAAGAATTGATGGTCTAAATGAGTTGTTTAAACACAAGAAACAAGTCTGTTTTCAAAAGTATAGGTTGAATTCTAACTCCAACGAATTTGCTATTTATAAAAGAAGACAAGATTTATTAAACCGGTTCAAGTAAATAACTCTTTGGTTATGTGTAATTTTTGCTGTCAAAAATGTCACATGAAAAGTGACTGTTATGTGGGAAAAAACATGAGTATAGGCATGAAATGCATGTGGATAGTTAGACATGATAACTCTAACAAGTAGGAGATATTGGCAAGATTGATGAGATTCTTGTTCACAATATTTTTTTTGTAAATCTCTTTTTGTATTTCTGATGGTTTGAACTGAGTTTTTCTTGATATTTTTTACTGAATTTGTATGATGTCAAAAGGGAGAGAAAAGAACTATTCTGATCTAATGATGATTTGTTTTGTTAAACTCTCTGCGATATGTTGGTATGTTGGTGATTGCTGAATTCTGGTATCATTTCTCTGTTTTTGTTTTGAATATTGGATTCACTTTTATTGTTGCTGGATTACGGTATGTGATTTTTTACTCTCATCATATGATGACAAAAAGGGGGAGAAATGGATGCTATGTGTGAGGGGGAGTTATTCTGAGATTATGAATTTGGCTCTTAATAGTTTTGGATGCGATGTTTGAGGGGGAGCTTATACTTATTTTTGTTTCTTTCCATCCACTGTTTTGTCATCATCAAAAAGGGGGAGAATGTTGATATTGATCCCTATCTTTTGATGTTTACAAAACAAATGGATGATACTAATATCTCTTCAAGATATACATTCAGTTATGAAGTTATTTGATTCCATGAACAAGTGCAATTGAAAGAAGACAAAGGTTGCTAATAGCTGTCGCACGAACAAAAGGACCATATCGGACGGGCGACAACCATTGAGTAACTTCGGACGCATGAGCAACTCACACTCGGACGTCCGAAAATAATAAGCCAAGTCTTCTATGATCACTGACCTCGATCGGACGCTGAATATGTCTCCACCGGACGTCCGATAGAAACAAGATGATTTCTCAAATCTCTTTGTTTGCTGTCGGACGCACAAAGAGCTTGCACCGGACGTCCGATAGAATTGAAGAAAATTTCTCAAACTCACTGCCTGCTGTCGGACGCAAAAAACAGGAGTACAGGACGTCCGACACTCCTAACGACTAGTTGACTGTTCAGTTACTTTCTATCCGTTGGGAGCATGAATGAAGAACTTTCTTGGTCTCCTGTAATTAGAACACGGTCAGATATTTGAAACAACTTTTGCACACTGAAAATACAAAAGATCTAGAATGATTTTAGTGAGAAAATACTCTTCAAGGAAGATTTGTAGTCTTAGTGGTGTGTGGTTTATTGTAAGCTTTTCATTTGTGAGCGAATACTTCATGAGTGTAGCTCTGCGAGGGTTGTCTTGAGGGATAGTAAAACCTCCTGGCTTGACCGAGTGGAGTTCGGGGCAAGGAGGAGGTGAACCTTCCTTTGTACACAAGATTCATTGTAATTCATCAACTTGAAGAAGCTTGTTGAATTAATCTACAAGCTCAAGAGGAGTTGGGTAATTAATTGGTTTGTAATTCTTTTCTTTTTATTTACTTATTGTTACGTTTGTGATCATTACATTGTTTATCTCTTCTACTTGGTTGTCTTCGATCCTTACAATTGGTATCCGAGCTTGGTCTCCTTGAGATTAAACTCAATCGGCTTAAGAGTAAACATGACAACCAATAATGCCATATTTTTTGAAGGACATTCTGTCATTAGACCACCTATGTTTAATGGGTCAAATTATGTGAGTTGGAAAGAAAAAATGATTATCTTTTTGCAATCTATTGATCTTGAATTGTGGTTTATTATTAGTGAAGGTCCATATGATGCCTCTCTTATAGACGAAAATACTCATAGATTTAGACCAAAAACAAGAAGTGAACTGACTGCTATAGATAGAGCTCATCTCACCTTAAATGCAAAACCATGAATGCGTCATATTGTGCTTTATAGTCAAGGGTTGTAAGTCCGCTAAAGAAATTTGGGACAAACTTAGAGAAATCCATGAAGGAAGTGAGAATGTGAGAGAACAAAATAAGTCTATTCTGGTTACCAAGTATGAATCGATCAAGATGGAACTTCATGAAAATATTGATAAGATGTATTGTAGATTCAATGACCTTATTAAGGATTTAGAAGTACTGGAAAAGGAATACTCTCCCGGCGAGAAAAACAGAAAAATTCTGAATGCTTTATCAAAGGATTGGGAGAGTAAAGTGACTGCCATCGAAGAAGGTTGAGATCTAAATTCCTTACCTATTGAATCTCTTATTAATTCTCTAACCTCTTATGAGCTGAAGCTTAAGTCCAAAATGCAAGAGGAAGAGGATGCGAAAGTAAGAAGGAGCATTGCTCTAAAAGCATCTCAAGATGAAGATGATTCTGCCTCCCTAGATGAAGAAGATGCGGAAGCAGATGATAGTGATTTAGCTCTCATCACAAATAGTTTCAAGAGAATTCTCAACAAACGAAGGTTCAGAAAAGGAGGAAACAGTAACTCATTCCCAAATCAGTTCAGTAATACAAGAAACAAAGGGAAGCAAGAGTTCAATAAAAAGCAAACTGATAAATGCTTCGAGTGCGGCCAACCTGGACACTACATGTGTGAGTGTCCAGTGAAGAAGAGAAAATGTGAAAGCAAACCAACATTCAACAACTTCCAGTTCACATGGAATGAATGCAACTCCGAAGGTGAAATTGAAGAGCAAGAAGAATCTGCTCAATTGGCTTTCATGGCCATTGGAGATGATGAGGTAACATCTTCTAACTCTCAATTTGATAGTGATGATGATCTTGAATCTTTCATTATAAAATTGCATGATAGTTTGAAAGAATCTTATGCTAGAAACAAGGAATTAAAATATAAAGTTGGCTTTCTTCTTCAGGACAATGCACGTCTTTTTCAAGAAAACAAAAAACTGAAAACTGAAAGTGATTTCTTAAAAAAGAGTGAGACTGCTTTACACTTTGAGCTTGATTGAAAAACAAATCTTTGTGAATTGTTCAAAAAGGAACAAGGTAATTTGAAAAGAAGAATTGATGGTCTAAATGAGTTGTTTAAACACAAGAAACAAGTCTGTTTTCAAAAGTATAGGTTGAATTCTAACTCCAACGAATTTGCTATTTATAAAAGAAGACAAGTAAGATTTATTAAACCGGTTCAAGTAAATAACTCTTTGGTTATGTGTAATTTTTGCTGTCAAAAATGTCACATGAAAAGTGACTGTTATGTGAGAAAAAACATGAGTATAGGCATGAAATGCATGTGGATAGTTAGACATGATAACTCTAACAAGTAGGAGATATTGGTAAGATTGATGAGATTCTTGTTCACAATATTTTTTTTGTAAATCTCTTTTTGTATTTCTGATGGTTTGAACTGAGTTTTTCTTGATATTTTTTACTGAATTTGTATGATGTCAAAAAGGGAGAGAAAAGAACTATTCTGATCTAATGATGATTTGTTTTGTTAAACTCTCTGCGATATGTTGGTATGTTGGTGATTGCTGAATTCTGGTATCATTTCTCTGTTTTTGTTTTGAATATTGGATTCGCTTTTATTGTTGCCGGATTACGGTATGTGATTTTTTACTCTCATCTTATGATGACAAAAAGGGGGAGAAATGGATGCTATGTGTGAGGGGGAGTTATTCTGAGATTATGAATTTGGCTCTTAATAGTTTTGGATGCGATGTTTGAGGGGGAGCTTATACTTATTTTTGTTTCTTTCCATCCACTGTTTTGTCATCATCAAAAAGGGGGAGAATGTTGATATTGATCCCTATCTTTTGATGTTTACAAAACAAATGGATGATACTAATATCTCTTCAAGATATACATTCAGTTATGAAGTTATTTGATTCCATGAACAAGTGCAATTGAAAGAAGACAAAGGTTGCTAATAGCTGTCGGACGAACAAAAGGACCATATCGGACGGGCGACAACCATTGAGTAACTTCGGACGCATGAGCAACTCACACTCGGACGTCCGAAAATAATAAGCCAAGTCTTCTATGATCACTGACCTCGATCGGACGCTGAATATGTCTCCACCGGACGTCCGATAGAAACAAGATGATTTCTCAAATCTCTTTGTTTGCTGTCGGACGCACAAAGAGCTTGCACCGGATGTCCGATAGAATTGAAGAAAATTTCTCAAACTCACTGCCTGCTGTCGGACGCAAAAAATAGGAGTACAGGACGTCCGACACTCCTAACGACTAGTTGACTGTTCAGTTACTTTCTATCCGTTGGGAGCATGAATGAAGAACTTTCTTGGTCTCCTGTAATTAGAACACGGTCAGATATTTGAAACAACTTTTGCACACTGAAAATACAAAAGATCTAGAATGATTTTAGTGAGAAAATACTCTTCAAGGAAGATTTGTAGTCTTAGTGGTGTGTGGTTTATTGTAAGCTTTTCATTTGTGAGCGAATACTTCATGAGTGTAGCTCTGCGAGGGTTGTCTTGAGGGATAGTAAAACCTCCTGGCTTGACCGAGTGGAGTTCGGGGCAAGGAGGAGGTGAACCTTCCTTTGTACACAAGATTCATTGTAATTCATCAACTTGAAGAAGCTTGTTGAATTAATCTACAAGCTCAAGAGGAGTTGGGTAATTAATTGGTTTGTAATTCTTTTCTTTTTATTTACTTATTGTTACGTTTGTGATCATTACATTGTTTATCTCTTCTACTTGGTTGTCTTCGATCCTTACAATTGGTATCCGAGCTTGGTCTCCTTGAGATTAAACTCAATCGGCTTAAGAGTAAACATGACAACCAATAATGCCATATTTTTTGAAGGACATTCTGTCATTAGACCACCTATGTTTAATGGGTCAAATTATGTGAGTTGGAAAGAAAAAATGATTATCTTTTTGCAATCAATTGATATTGAATTGTGGTTTATTATTAGTGAAGGTCCATATGATGCCTCTCTTATAGACGAAAATACTCATAGATCTAGACCAAAAATAATAAGTGAAACTGACTGCTATGGATAGAGCTCATCTCACCTTAAATGCAAAACCATGAATGTGTCATATTGTGCTTTAGAGTCAAGGGTTGTAAGTCCGCTAAAGAAATTTGGGACAAACTTAGAGAAATCCATGAAGGAAGTGAGAATGTGAGAGAACAAAATAGTCTATTCTGGTTACCAAGTATGAATCGTTCAAGATGGAACTTCATGAAAATATTGATAAGATGTATTGTAGATTCAATGACCTTATTAAGGGTTTAGAAATACTGGAAAAGGATTACTCTCCAGGCGAGAAAAACAGAAAAATTCTGAATGCTTTATCAAAGGATTGGGAGAGTAAAGTGACTGCCATTGAAGAAGCTTGAGATGTAAATTCCTTACCTATTGAATCTCTTATTAATTCTCTAACCTCTTATGAGCTGAAGCTTAAGTCCATAATGCAAGAGGAAGAGGATGCGAAAGTAAGAAAGAGCATTGCTCTAAAAGCATCTCAAGATGAAGATGATTCTGCCTCCCTAGATGAAGAAGATGCGGAAGCTGATGATAGTGATTTAGCTCTCATCACGAATAGTTTCAAGAGAATTCTCAACAAACGAAGGTTCAAAAAAGGAGGAAACAGTAACTCATTCCCAAATCAGTTCAGTAATACAAGAAACAAAGGGAAGCAAGAGTTCAATAAAAAGCAAATTGATAAATGCTTCGAGTGCGGCCAACCTGGACACTACATGTGTGAGTGTCCAATGAAGAAGAGAAAAGGTGAAAGAAAATCGAGATTCAACAACTTCCAGTTCACATGGAATGAATGCAACTCCGAAGGTGAAATTGAAGAGCAAGAAGAATCTGCTCAATTGGCTTTCATGGCCATTGGAGATGATGAGGTAACATCTTCTAACTCTCAATTTGATAGTGATGATGATCTTGAATCTTTCATTATAAAATTGCATGATAGTTTGAAAGAATCTTATGCTAGAAACAAGGAATTAAAATATAAAGTTGGCTTTCTTCTTCAGGACAATGCACGTCTTTTTCAAGAAAACAAAAACAAATCTTTGTGAATTATTCAAAAAGGAATAAGGTAATTTGAAAAGAAGAATGGATGGTCTAAATGAGTTGTTTAAACACAAGAAACAAGTCTGTTTTCAGAAGTATAGGTTGAATTCTAACTCCAACGAATTTGCTATTTATAAAAGAAGACAAGTAAGATTTATTAAACCGGTTCAAGTAAATAATTCTTTGGTTATGTGTAATTTTTGCTGTCAAAAATATCACATGAAAAGCGACTGTTATGTGAGAAAAAATATGAGTAGAGGCATGAAATGCATGTGGATAGTTAGACATGATAACTCTAACAAGTAGGAGATATTGGTAAGATTGATGAGATTCTTGTTCATAATATTTTTTTTGTAATTCTCTTTTTGTATTTCTGATAGTTTGAACTGAGTTTTTCTTGATATTTTTACTGAATTTGTATGATGTCAAAAAGGGAGAGAAAAGAACTATTCTGATCTAATGATGATTTGTTTTGTTAAACTCTCTGCGATATGTTGGTATGTTGGTGATTGCTGAATTCTGGTATCATTTCTCTGTTTTTGTTTTGAATATTGGATTCGCTTTTATTGTTGCTGGATTACGGTATGTGATTTTTTACTCTCATCTTATGATGACAAAAAGGGGGAGAAATGGATGCTATGTGTGAGGGGGAGTTATTCTGAGATTATGAATTTGGCTCTTAATAGTTTTGGATGCGATGTTTGAGGGGGAGCTTATACTTATTTTTGTTTCTTTCCATCCACTGTTTTGTCATCATCAAAAAGGGGGAGAATGTTGATATTGATCCCTATCTTTTGATGTTTACAAAACAAATGGATGATACTAATATCTCTTCAAGATATACATTCAGTTATGAAGTTATTTGATTCCAATGAACAAGTGCAATTGAAAGAAGACAAGGTTGCTAATAGCTGTCGGACGCACAAAAGGACCATATCGGACGGTCGACAACCATTGAGTAACTTCGGAGCATGAGAACTCACACTGGGACGTTCCGAAAATATATAAGCCAGTCTTCTATGATCATGCCTGATTCGGACGCTGAATATGTCTCCACCGGACGTCGATAGAAACAGATTTGATTCTCAAATCTCTTTGTTTGCTGTCGGACGCACAAAGAGCTTGCACCGGACGTCCGATAGAATTGAAGAAAATTCCAAACTCACTGCCTGCTGTCGGACGCAAAAACAGGAGTACAGGACGTCCGACACTCCCAACGCTAGTTGACTGTTCAGCTACTTTCTATCCGTTGGGAGCTTTAATGAAGCACTTTCTTGGTCTTTA
Organism: Coffea eugenioides; assembly: GCF_003713205.1. Taxonomy (NCBI): domain Eukaryota; kingdom Viridiplantae; phylum Streptophyta; class Magnoliopsida; order Gentianales; family Rubiaceae; genus Coffea; species Coffea eugenioides. The sequence goes on along the minus strand of NC_040040.1, from coordinate 23,227,794 downwards.
ATAGTGAACACGGTCAGATATTTCAAACAACTTTTGCACACTGAAAATACAAAAGATCTAGAGTGATTTTAGTGAGAAAATACTCTCAAGGAATATTTGTAGTCTTAGTGGTGTGTGGTTATTGTAAGCTTTTCATTTGTGAGTGAATACTTCATGTGTACTCTGCGAGGGTTGTCTTGAGGGATAGTAAAACCTCCTGGCTTGACCGAGTGGAGTTCGGGGCAAGGAGGCACCCTTCGACCTAGCCAAGGCTAGTTGCGTGACTTAAACCAATTTTTCCTAATTTTTTACCCAAGGTATGCATCGCGTGTTTGGATATGTCAATATGAATGCAAAAACCTAGACCTAGGGGACATTGGGGGAAATTTCTCTTCAAAGGTTGAGTGATGCCAATCACATTAATTGTGAAGCCCAACAATGATCCTTTTGGAGAGGTCACACCTAAACCTAAATGACGTGAAAAATGAGTGGAATGCATGCCATGTGAAAGTGTGAGTTTGTGTGAAGTGAGAAAAATGATAAAAGTAATAAGATATAAGTGAAGGTGTGCGAATGTAGATGAAAGTACTCGTGTGCGAGTGAAGATAAAAATGCTCGTGTGCAAGTGAAGATAAAAAAGTGTTCGTGTGCCAGTGGAGATAAAAGAGTGTTCGTGTGCCAGTGGAGATAAAAGAGTGTTCGTGTGCCAGTGGAGATAAAAGAGTGTTCGTGTGCAGGTGAAAGTGATAAAAAGGTGCATGTGTGCAAATGAGACAAAAGTGAAAGTGTGATGATAGAGTGGATTGAGAATGCATGAGCCTAGGGAATGCAAGCAAGACGGGTACGGGGAGACCTAAATTGTGACTCAATTTTCCCTTTTGATAGAAGGCAAAACTAGCGTGCTAAGGCCATCGAGTAGCCACACTCGCTCGTTTCCCTCATCAGAAGGGGACTTTCACGCAAATGAACCCTAACTAGCATGAGATGCAAGTCCTAAAGTGAGGGGAAAGGGGTTCGAGGAGCATGCCAAGTGATAAAACTAAGAAAAATGCATGATATGTGGTGAACAAGCAAATGATATGCTAATGAGGGGAAATCCCTAAGGGTCTAGCGTTGGACTAGCCCATTCTATGAATTCCGACTAGCGTTGGACTAGCGGAAACGTACATTCATCCATTCCATTCATTCATGGCTATGAAAGCAAGTAGACATGCCAAAATACTCGTAAACACATAGCACATAGCATTTAGCATGCTCGACTAGATGCAAGAGCCTAATAAAGCCATTAAACATGTAGCAACAAAAACAAGCAACCAAGGGGAAGGGGAAATGGACCAGATGCTCTCCGAGCCCTATCTATTACAAGCCAAGAGATGTACACATACCCCATAAAAGCATAAAGGGGAAGGGGAAATGGACCAGATGCTCTCCGAGCCCTATCTATTACAAGCCAAGAGGTGTACACATACCCCATAAAACTTAAATAAAAGTAAAAAAACAAGTAGTGCATGCAAGGAGGTAAGGAAAGCGAAGTAGACATGCATATTCACATAACACGTAGGAGCACGTAAGAGAAATGAAAATCAAAGAGATAGAGGTTACCTCCCTTGCAATTGGGCCCCAATGAAGTGAAATCACTTATTTATCCTCCAAAATAAAAGAAATGGTCAAGGTACCAATTTATTTGGAAAATTAAAGAAAATAGGCAAACACAAGCTCACTTGGCCATAAAGCCCCTAAAATCATGTATTAAATGCAATTGAAACAAAGCATAGTAATTAATTAAAACAAACAAGCAATGAAGTTGTAAAATTAAAATTGTCAAGGACCAAATTGAGGAAATCAGTCAATTGATTGGGCCATGGTAGGACAAGGGAAAACTTGGGGGGTCAAAGTGCAAATTTCAGAAAATATTTTCATGCAAAACATGCAGCTACGTATGACTTGAACTTCTGCAACAAAAAATGAAACAAGCTTCCTTTTTTACAAATACATATCAACCTCAACATCAATTTTGATCAAAAACCTTTCAATCAAACACCCAAAACTAAACTAAGCATCATAGCACACCATTTCAGCATTCGAACCAACTCAAACGTAGAAGAAACTTCATGCCAATGCTGGAAAGTTCTATGCAAAGAATTCGGCAATCCTGACTTGCTACTTTCCAGCAAGCATTCGATCATAGCTAGCTCAAGTTTTTCTTTTTTAGACCCCTACTTGCAAACTCAAACATCAAACTCCCATTCCTTCCCTTCGACATAAGATTAGACATGCGGATTAAGTGTAAAGATTCATGGAAAAGAAGACAGCAATAAGAATGCAACAGATTTTTGCTTTGCTACGAATTTTTGCAGCTTCGAACTCATGCAAATGAAATGCCGACCGCACACTGAATCAAACATGGTTGCCCACCCCTACTCCCAGCCGAGAGCAATAAAGAAAATGCTGCAAAAGAAACTCCACCACAAACGTACGATCATGCCATTTTCATTAGGCTAAAACAGGCTTAGAACTCGGGTAGAAAACAAGGAAAGAACAGGTTTTGCACACATGCTTAAATTGAAGTTTTCTTGATCAAATCTTCAATCTTTAAACTAACAACACAAAACAGTAACTTGGCATTCAAAGAAACAAAACGCAGAAGGAAATCATGCAAATAAAACACAAAAAAAAACTCATGCATTCTGCAAATTCCAGCCTGCTGTGACCTTGCACCTTACTGCGGATGATACTCGAACAGCCAAATGAAACCAGAAAATTTGACAGACCAAAAATTCATATGATCAAGCAATGCACTCAGCAAATGGATACCAGGGCAACACCATTAACATAGCATACAAAACCAACGCTTGAAAGTCAGAGCTTCAGCAAACAAAAACAATGGGATAAAAGTGCAGCTTGCGAAACTGAAATGGGTTCCATGAAAGTCATGATTTTTCCCTAGCCAACCCATCGAATTATTGGACATCAAACTAGCCTAAAGCCTTTTAAATGCATTTAAGTTAAGGGAAATGAATTTCTTCAAAAACATCAGGAACCTCAAAGGGGAATAATAGATGCACGCACAAGGAATACACCAGAAAACTGATGTCATGGATTCGGATCTTCACAAAACTATGTTAGAATGGCAAGAAGATAAACTGGAGTTACCTGATAACTCTCGCATGTCCAGCTGATCGTGAAATACGCCTGGAAATGTGTCTTGACTCCGAGAGCAATGCAACGGACTTGCGTTTGCAGAAAATTGCAGCAATGGTGAAACCGCTACTTTGGGACCAGATTTGATGGTCTTCCCAAACGTCATTTGTGAACAATTCAGTGTTCCTCCAGTGATGGTTGTCGGCGATGGTGGTGGATTGTAGAAGCCCTGGCTGCTTCGATGGCTACGGTGGCGGTGGGAGTTGAACTGACGGACAGCAGAGGCGACGGTTTCGGCTCTTGGGCAGGCGGCTAGATAGCGCTGGTGGTCGTTTGGCCAGACTCTCCTTGCATCGTTTTCTTCGCAGCCTTGCACCGTGGCTCTCTCACGCTTAGGTTCTCTCAGGAACCCCCACTGCTACTGGATTCTCCTTCCCCTTCTAATCTCCCTCAGCCCAGACTCTAGCCGTCCCTTTCGTTTTCTCTAACCCTCCCCAGAAACTCCCTTTCTCTTTGGTTTCTTTTGCTGTTTTTCCTCTCCCCGTTGGTTCCTGCTTAGCTCTCTCCTCTCAAAACCCTTCTCCCGTAGCTCTTTCCCAGAAAACTCTCTAGGCTTTTTCTCCGTGGGTTTCCTTTGCTTCTCTTTTTCTCTCCCCGTTGGCGGCTGTCTTTTTTCTTTAGCTTTTATATCCCCGTTCAACCCTAAGAACCTCTGTCCTTTTTCTGTATTTTGCAGCTTCAGGAGCCGTCCCAGATTTCTTTGCAAACGGCGCAAGTCCGCAGCTTTCATGCTGCGGCAACAATTTTCCTTTTTTTCCCTTTTTTTCAGCTAATTAAAACAGAAATTAATAACAATAAAAATGAAATAAATGATAATAACAAAAATTTATAATAACAAAAATTGATATTGAACAGCAAATTACAACTTCCATTTTTCATCCATTTTCTTTTTTTCTTTTTTTTCCTAAATGAACCAAACAAAAACAAAATTTAAATTAATTAGAAATGACTAAAATAGATAAATAAAAACAAAAATGCTATTTTTATTTTTTCTTTTTCCTCTTTTTCCATGATTTTTCCTTTTTTTCAATTTTTCATGATTTTCTACGCTAAAACCTTCAAAAACAAAAACTAAAAAACTAAAAAGTAAATAAAACTAAAAATAAAATAAAATAACATCTAAAGGGGCAAAACAAAAAATGCAAACCATTTAAAACAAAAATCATGAGATAAACAAAAATCAATAGACAAGACTTATCACTAAAACGAAGCATATAAATCAATTCAAAATTTGGTGTCTACAGTTTGCCCCTCTTTGTCTGAGTTTTGGAAAAACTTGAGACAAAGAAGTAGACACCAAATACTTACCTGTGTTATTGGGCTGCAAAAGATTCCAACGAACAGAAATTCTAATACGGGACTGACCCGAACATGGAAAATAAAACGGGACTGACCCGAACAGAAATTTAAAACGGGACTGACCCGAACAGAATATTTAAAACGGGACTGACCCGAACAGAAATTTAAAACGGGACTGACCCGAACAGCAATTTAAATGGGACTGGAATTTAAAATTGGGATAGACCCACGGGATAGACCCGGACAGAAATGTAAAATTGGGATAGACCCACGGGATAGACCCGGACTGAAATTTAAATTGGGATAGACCCACGGGATAGACCCGGACAGAAATGTAAAATTGATGAATTGAAGTGAGATGGAGTGTTGGTGGGATTGACCCATGTTTATTGGTGATGCAAATGAAAGAAGCGAAATGAAGTGTTAATGGGACTGACCCATGTTTGTTAGTGGTGCAAATGAAAATTGAAAGGCACACTAGTGGGACAAACCCATGCTCCAGTGGCGGTGAAAATGAAATGTCTTTTGACAATCGGACAGTGGGATCAAACCCGAACCTGCCGTGAGAACTTGATTTGATTTTTTGACTTTTTGATTTTTGGATTTTTGGATTTTTGGATTTTTGGATTTTTTTTTGATTTTTGGATTTTTTTGATTGATTTTTTTTTTGAGGGAATCTTTTCAAAATTTGTCCCAGTATGATGAATTGGTCAGTGAGACGACATCTGAGCCTGACGGGGTGTGGACGGTCAGCGGGATAAAACCCGGTCCTGCCGAGATTGGCGGGATAAAACCCGGTCCCAGATTGTGGTCCCAATGAAAAAGCGGTCAGCGGGATTACACCCGGTCCTGCCGAGATTGGCGGGATAAAACCCGGTCCCAATGTGAGATAAGCGGTCAGCGGGATTAAACCCGGTCCTGCCGAGATTGGCGGGATGAAACCCGGTCCCAATTTCATAAAAAGCGGTCAGCGGGATTATACCCGGTCCTGCCGAGATTGGCGGGATGAAACCCGGTCCCAATTTGATAAAAAACGGTCAGCGGGATTATACCCGGTCCTGCCGAGCTTAAAATAAAACACACGCGTTAGTGAGATAGACTCGATGCTAACGGTGGTAGGATGAAACACACACGTTAGTGAGATAGACTCGATGCTAACGGCGGTAGAATGAAAACGCACACGTTAGTGAGATAGACTCGATGCTAACGGTGGAATAGAAACGCACACGTTAGTGAGATAGACTCGATGCTAACGGTGGTAGGGTGAAAACGCACACGTTAGTGAGATAGACTCGATGCTAACGGTGGAATAGAAACGCACACGTTAGTGAGATAGACTCGATACTAACGGTGGTAGGGTGAAAACGCACACGTTAGTGAGATAGACTCGATGCTAACGGTGGTAGGGTGAAAACGCACACGTTAGTGAGATAGACTCGATGCTAACGGTGGTTGAATGAAAACGCACACGTTAGTGAGATAGACTCAATGCTAACGGTGGTTGAATGAAAACCAATCCCAACATGACTTTTATGAAGTTGGCGACACAAGATCCAGGCCCAACGTGACATTTGCGAGGTTGGCGGCACGAAGTCCAGGCCCAACGTGATCTTGTGAGGTTGGCGGCACGAAATCCAGGCCCAACGTGATCTTGTGAAGTTGGCGGCACAAAATCCAGGCCCAACGGGATCTAGTGAAGTTGGCGGCACGAAGTCCAGACCCAACGTGATGATGTTGGCGGCACGAAATCCAGGCCCAACGGGATCTAGTGAAGTTGGCGGCACGAAATCCAGGCCCAACGTGATGATGTTGGCGGCACGAAATCCAGGCCCAACGTGCTTTTTGTGAACAAGAAATTGAATTTGATTTGTCAAGAAGCAAGAAATTAAACTTGAGTTTTTGATTTTTGACCTTTCTGATTTTTCGAGAGAATCTTTTTCCCAAAAATAATTTGTCCTCAGTGTAGGGCCCTTTTCCCTTCTTTCTTCTCTTTCTTCGGCATCGGCCTTCCACATCGCCAGATGCTTTTCGTCGACTTCAACTGTGAATACCTGCACAGGGGGCTTACATGCACTCAAATGAGCGTGACTGATTTGAAAAATGCATTATTTTGATTCTTGGACGAAATCCTCAATTGGCCTACAAAAATATTTGCCCCTGTGTGGGCTTATTTTGCAAAATTTTGCAAATAAAAATTTTGCCCCAGTTTGGGCCCATTTGATTGCAAAAATTGGTTTAGATGATTTCCCATTTACTTGAACAAAGAAAAACCGCACTTTCTAAAATTTAGAAAAGAGTGCACATACAACAATGTGAAGAAACTTTAATCGTCAAGTTTGAACTCATGCAGAAATTTCATGATGAATTCCTCAAAATAATGCCAAATTACAAGATATTTCTTCCTTACCTTAGCATCGAAGCTTTGGGTAATGGGCGTTATTTCTGACTTGGAAATGGGAGGCCAAGATTTGTCTTATTTTGTGCTCATTCGATATCACGTCTTCATGAAAGCAAAATAGTTTGTCACCCTTATTTTCCAAGAAAACTTAGTCAACATACAAGCTTGATAGGCTTGCAATAAAATGGGTAGAAACGATAGCTAAACCTGTGAAAACTGGTTATACTCCCATGATCACAAATGATTGATGGCTTACGAGCATAATCGCCACTTTGGATTGTCATGAAGGAATAAGTCAACGATGGACTTTATCAGCTTGTAATTTGGCTTGAAAACGATAGCTAAAGAAAGAAATAATTTTCAAGGACATTGCACCGAAGATCGCGTTTTTCTCAAAATTACCCTCAATTTGGACTCCAAGATCTTGGACTTTGTTTGCATTTTTCTTATCACTCACCAGAGACTTCAGCGCCGAATTTTCTGCATTTTCTTGCATATACTTTTCTTTCTTTGCTTTTTGCCTCTTTTCCCTTTCCCTCGAGCTGATGGGTTTTCACATGGTGAGTAGCGTCAACCTCATACTCAAGCAATTCAGAAATACAGCTAAAATTTTCCGGCATCAGAAATTTTCTTGACAGGGCCATTGCAAAGAACAGGAGTCAGGACTTTCGGCTTTGTAATGGGGTCAGGTGGGGTGCTTAGAAAAGTTAAGGCCTGAAAACGGATTTCAAAAGTGGTTTGAAGAATCTGAGATCGCATTGTTGCGCCAAACCCTATTTTAGGGTAAAATCAGAATTTGCCTCGGTTTTTGCTCAATTGAGGCTTTTTCTCTTTCATTTTCTTTCGATTTTTTGGCCTTCTGCCATTTTTTGAACTTTCACAAAATTTGCCCCAGTTTATTTTTGAACTGAGGTTCTCTTTTCTTCCTTTGTTTTTGATCTTGTTGCTTTTCACTTTTTCACTTCTTGAAATTTTCCTCTTCAACTCAAACTTGCCCCAGTGTGGGGTTTGCGACTCTCAGGGGTTGCCAAACGAAGTATTTATTCTGATGGCTCAAAAGGGATAACTAGGGATAAAGTGTTTGATTGGAAAAGAAGATGGCCTGACTTGTATTCCATTCCTTACAACAACTCTGAAAGGAAACTTTCGTTAATGCGAAATTTTTTGCGTGTATCTGAATTAATTGACTGAGGAAGACCCTTGCTCATCCATATTTGTGAAACATAGGCGATTCACATGGACAAAAACCCTTCCTTTTCTTTTTTCAAACTTGGAACCCAAGTGGAATCAAATTTCCCCAATTTGCAGTTCCCTCCTTATTCTAGCATTTTTGCTTTTTCCCTTTTTCCTTTTTCTTTTTTTGTTTTTTTTTGAAAATTCTCCAATCTCCCTCCCCAATGTGGGGTACGACCATGAGTGCATTAGAAAAGAACCACCAATTTTAGCTCAAAATGGGGATGCAAGGGGTGATCAGTGTTTAGGTTGTAGAAACGACGGCCAAAGCATCATTCTTACACCTCATGACAACCAAAGTAACGAAACGGTTATTGAAAATCCATTCCCCTATTTGATATTTGAAAATTTTCCAATATAGGGTAGTGATCATTAGGGCTCTTATCTGAAACGAAATTATTCTTTTCATAGGCTCAAATGGGAGAGCAAGTGATAAAAATCTGTATAGGTAGAGAAAAGAATGCTCGAAGTATCATTCCAAATTTTCAAAACAAACAAGAATAATGCACATTTTTGCTTTCACTTAGATGTGAATTGAATCCGGTTAAACCAATGGGGATTTTTCCAAGCAAAGATTGTCCCAATTTGCAATTTATCAATCAATGTGACTGACTTTATTTTGGGGTTAAATGAAGGAGAAAAGGTATCTCATTGGGCCTTTTGAGTGACCATCTTTTAATTCTGAACACTCTTATTGTGAATTTTCAGGTCGGAGGTTGAAAAAATCCCAATTTAGTCTTATTTCTTAAAATTCATCATGAAATCTCCAATGAATAAGAATAAAGAATGAAATGTACATAAATATACACAAAACAATGATTGTCCAAACAGTTTATTGCTGAAAAAGTTTGAAACAAATTTTCTCATTCAATTACGATACAAGTGAGAAGGGAGAAACTTGTAAAGAGCTCCACATATACACTTTTGTCTCCTTTTCAAATATACAAAATTTCCCTTTGGAAAACAATTATAACATCTCTCAGAGGGTTTTCATCGTAGGATCCGCCCAAGAATCAAATAACACTTGTAATCTTCAAACTTTATTGGATTAAAATTATCATCAGATATAGAAGAACATTTTCGTCTTATTGAAATATTTTTATGAATGCAGGGGAGGGGGGAAACAAAAGAAAAATACCCCGAGTTAGTAGGCAAAACTGCAAAATCGGTATGCATGTCCTATGGGAGAACCCTTTTATGCCAAGGGTAGGCCTAGCATGAAAATGCAATCCTCCAGAGCAGGCACTATACAATACCTGATGGATCCAATCAGCTCATGGAGTGAAAAATAATTTTGAAAGAATTTGGTCAATTGGGGTGACGAGAGATTTGTCAAAATGAGGACAACGTCCGAATAGATTGATCACCTTTGATTTGCAAAAGGCACGGGTTTGACCTTGACGAACTTCCCATCGAAAAGATTGGAATTCGTTTTAACAAATTTTCTCAGTGAATTACGGGTCAAAACCCTAATTGATCAAATGATTGGATGCAATGGACGATTTTTCAAAATTGACTAGATCTCCCAATTTGGAATTTGACAATGAAATCCTAATAGGGCAAATGGGTTGAATGAAATTGACAATTTATTTAAAATCGACCGAATTACCCTAAAAGGGAAACAGGTCAAATGAATTGAATGAAATTTATCCGAAATTAATCAGATCACCCTAAAAAGGGTAAATTGATCAAATAGATTGAACGAAACATGATTTATTCAAAATCGGCTCGGTTGCCCTAAAAATGGGTAAATTGGTCAAATGAATGAAATTGAATTAGGGATTTATTCAAAAATCAGCCGAATGACCCTAAAAAGGGTAAATTGGTCAAAAGACCCTAAAAAGGGTAATTTGGTCAATTAAATTGATAATTTATTCAAAAGCGACCGAATGACCCTAAAAAGGGTAAATTGGTCAAAGGACCCTAAAAAGGGTAAATTGGTCAATTGAATTGACGATTTATTCAAAATCGACCGAATGACCCTAAAAAGGGTAAATTGGTCAAATGATTTGATGATTTATTCAAAATCGACCGAATGACCCTAAAAAGGGTAAATTGGTCAAATTGATGATTTATTGAATGCATTGGCAAAATGGATTGGTTGAATTGTCCGGCTATTAGTGATTTCAGAAAATTAGTCTATGAGCCTTCTAAAATCAAGATTTGGCCTCCATATTTATCATTTCAACCATGAGGAATCACTTGTGAATTTTCTTCAAATTAATGTCCTTTACGCAAGGGATTTTTACCAACTTTGATAAAATGGCCAAAAAGTGATTATTAGACGCTCATATTCCAAGGATCACTTTATGAAAATGATCGGATCTTTACCTTACCTTGTGCACTACCCCTTCGGATGGTACGAGAAAGGTAAACGTGCAAGTCTCATTTGGATTATATATCCGAGACATGGGGTGGTTCATTCTTAACACGGGATCCCCTAAATGGCATTCCCTTTCTAGGGTTTATGCGTGATGCCAGTTATCAAAGCGATGTAAATATGTGACAAATATGACCTAAAGGACATAAATAATGCAACGGGGGGCAAAGGTCTAAAAATGAAATGTATTTACTGAAAAGTAAGTGCAAAGACTGAAATTTAAACATGTGAGCTATCTAGTAGGTGAGTCACTAAAAGAGTGCCAAAAGGCCTCTTATCGCTAAGGCATATGAATGCAAGCCAAGAAACAAAAGAATGGTTAGTGCAATTGATAGTACACATAACACATTGTAAAGCAATCAAAGAAATAAAGCAATGAAAAAGGGGTTGGACCCCTCCCCTCGTGAATAGTGTCCCTAGCTTAGGATAAAGCTGACTCTACCCTAGGCAAGCTATCATGGATGCATGAGGTTGAGGTTCGCTAATGCATCTAGACTCGATAAGCTCAGGTCCCCGAGCCTTCAGACTTAGAAACCAAGGGTCACCAATCCCAAGGTTCTTTGTCGGTGGCTCGAGCGATTCCTCAAACACCGCTACGCACACATCGTGTCACGGCTACGTGTTTGAGTGAATCTATCAAAACCTCAATCTTCGACCAAAAGCTAAAGGCTATCAACCAATAGCTTTACGCGGAAGATTGAGTGACCCATTGGAACATGTTACACACACATCGTGTCGTGATCACATGTCCAAGTGAGTCACCTAATCCTAATAGGGTGGAGTGGCGTGACAAGCCACTAAAAGAAAAATAAAGGGATAAAAGAAGTAAAGCGTATGCTCGTATGCTAGTGCTCGTTTGGAGGGGAAGGGTCAAGAACCAACGCGAGGCTCTAGGGCGACCCATACCTCCCAAAATGCAATGCAAGCGCGAGATAACAAGTAAACATTCATCCAATCAACCAATCACACGTACGTGAATGAGGGAAAAGTTTGATACGCGCGCGAGGCAAAAGGCCCCAAAAATGGAAAATGCAAGCCTAATATCCAAGTGCAATGCATAAAAAGGGTAGAAAAGGAAACGAATGGCTAAGTCAAATGCTTGGACCCACTTAGGAAGTCCCCAGTGGAGTCGCCAACTGTCGCGCCCCACTTTTCGAATGCGAGTGTGTGGTGTGTGTGAACGTGTGATAGTGAAAATAAAAAGGCCATGGGACTTTAGAATGCGACGATTTTGGCCAAACAAAGTTCAAAAGGGTTTCTTGAAAAATGGAGTCGCCACTTGGTATAGAGTTAGGGTGTACCAAGTCACCCAAAAATGATTTTTGTTTTTGAATGAAAAAAGTAAATAAACCCTTTTAGAGAACTTTTGGGTCTACGTAACCAAAAGAGGGATCGGGGGTCACATTTGACGAAGGGGAAGGCAAGGATAAAAATCCAAAGCACCCCTTCGACCTAGCCAAGGCTAGTTGCGTGACTTAAACCAATTTTTCCTAATTTTTCTACCCAAGGTATGCATCGCGTGTTTGGATATGTCTATATGAATGCAAAAACCTAGACCTAGGGGGACATGGGGGAAATTTCTCTTCAAAGGTTGAGTGATGCCAATCACATTAATTGTGAAGCCCAACAATGATCCTTTTGGAGAGGTCACACCTAAACCTAAATGACGTGAAAAATGAGTGGAATGCATGCCATGTGAAAGTGTGAGTTTGTGTGAAGTGAGAAAAATGATAAAAGTAATAAGATATAAGTGAAGGTGTGCGAATGTAGATGAAAGTACTCGTGTGCGAGTGAAGATAAAAATGCTCGTGTGCAAGTGAAGATAAAAAAGTGTTCGTGTGCCAGTGGAGATAAAAGAGTGTTCGTGTGCCAGTGGAGATAAAAGAGTGTTCGTGTGCCAGTGGAGATAAAAGAGTGTTCGTGTGCAGGTGAAAGTGATAAAAAGGTGCATGTGTGCAAATGAGACAAAAGTGAAAGTGTGATGATAGAGTGGATTGAGAATGCATGAGCCTAGGGAATGCAAGCAAGACGGGTACGGGGAGACCTAAATTGTGACTCAATTTTCCCTTTTGATAGAAGGCAAAACTAGCGTGCTAAGGCCATCGAGTAGCCACACTCGCTCGTTTCCCTCATCAGAAGGGGACTTTCACGCAAATGAACCCTAACTAGCATGAGATGCAAGTCCTAAAGTGAGGGGAAAGGGGTTCGAGGAGCATGCCAAGTGATAAAACTAAGAAAAATGCATGATATGTGGTGAACAAGCAAATGATATGCTAATGAGGGGAAATCCCTAAGGGTCTAGCGTTGGACTAGCCCATTCTATGAATTCCGACTAGCGTTGGACTAGCGGAAACGTACATTCATCCATTCCATTCATTCATGGCTATGAAAGCAAGTAGACATGCCAAAATACTCGTAAACACATAGCACATAGCATTTAGCATGCTCGACTAGATGCAAGAGCCTAATAAAGCCATTAAACATGTAGCAACAAAAACAAGCAACCAAGGGGAAGGGGAAATGGACCAGATGCTCTCCGAGCCCTATCTATTACAAGCCAAGAGATGTACACATACCCCATAAAAGCATAAAGGGGAAGGGGAAATGGACCAGATGCTCTCCGAGCCCTATCTATTACAAGCCAAGAGGTGTACACATACCCCATAAAACTTAAATAAAAGTAAAAAAACAAGTAGTGCATGCAAGGAGGTAAGGAAAGCGAAGTAGACATGCATATTCACATAACACGTAGGAGCACGTAAGAGAAATGAAAATCAAAGAGATAGAGGTTACCTCCCTTGCAATTGGGCCCCAATGAAGTGAAATCACTTATTTATCCTCCAAAATAAAAGAAATGGTCAAGGTACCAATTTATTTGGAAAATTAAAGAAAATAGGCAAACACAAGCTCACTTGGCCATAAAGCCCCTAAAATCATGTATTAAATGCAATTGAAACAAAGCATAGTAATTAATTAAAACAAACAAGCAATGAAGTTGTAAAATTAAAATTGTCAAGGACCAAATTGAGGAAATCAGTCAATTGATTGGGCCATGGTAGGACAAGGGAAAACTTGGGGGGTCAAAGTGCAAATTTCAGAAAATATTTTCATGCAAAACATGCAGCTACGTATGACTTGAACTTCTGCAACAAAAAATGAAACAAGCTTCCTTTTTTACAAATACATATCAACCTCAACATCAATTTTGATCAAAAACCTTTCAATCAAACACCCAAAACTAAACTAAGCATCATAGCACACCATTTCAGCATTCGAACCAACTCAAACGTAGAAGAAACTTCATGCCAATGCTGGAAAGTTCTATGCAAAGAATTCGGCAATCCTGACTTGCTACTTTCCAGCAAGCATTCGATCATAGCTAGCTCAAGTTTTTCTTTCTTAGACCCCTACTTGCAAACTCAAACATCAAACTCCCATTCCTTCCCTTCGACATAAGATTAGACATGCGGATTAAGTGTAAAGATTCATGGAAAAGAAGACAGCAATAAGAATGCAACAGATTTTTGCTTTGCTACGAATTTTTGCAGCTTCGAACTCATGCAAATGAAATGCCGACCGCACACTGAATCAAACATGGTTGCCCACCCCTACTCCCAGCCGAGAACAATAAAGAAAATGCTGCAAAAGAAACTCCACCACAAACGTACGATCATGCCATTTTCATTAGGCTAAAACAGGCTTAGAACTCGGGTAGAAAACAAGGAAAGAACAGGTTTTGCACACATGCTTAAATTGAAGTTTTCTTGATCAAATCTTCAATCTTTAAACTAACAACACAAAACAGTAACTTGGCATTCAAAGAAACAAAACGCAGAAGGAAATCATGCAAATAAAACACAAAAAAAAACTCATGCATTCTGCAAATTCCAGCCTGCTGTGACCTTGCACCTTACTGCGGATGATACTCGAACAGCCAAATGAAACCAGAAAATTTGACAGACCAAAAATTCATATGATCAAGCAATGCACTCAGCAAATGGATACCAGGGCAACACCATTAACATAGCATACAAAACCAACGCTTGAAAGTCAGAGCTTCAGCAAACAAAAACAATGGGATAAAAGTGCAGCTTGCGAAACTGAAATGGGTTCCATGAAAGTCATGATTTTTCCCTAGCCAACCCATCGAATTATTGGACATCAAACTAGCCTAAAGCCTTTTAAATGCATTTAAGTTAAGGGAAATGAATTTCTTCAAAAACATCAGGAACCTCAAAGGGGAATAATAGATGCACGCACAAGGAATACACCAGAAAACTGATGTCATGGATTCGGATCTTCACAAAACTATGTTAGAATGGCAAGAAGATAAACTGGAGTTACCTGATAACTCTCGCATGTCCAGCTGATCGTGAAATACGCCTGGAAATGTGTCTTGACTCCGAGAGCAATGCAACGGACTTGCGTTTGCAGAAAATTGCAGCAATGGTGAAACCGCTACTTTGGGACCAGATTTGATGGTCTTCCCAAACGTCATTTGTGAACAATTCAGTGTTCCTCCAGTGATGGTTGTCGGCGATGGTGGTGGATTGTAGAAGCCCTGGCTGCTTCGATGGCTACGGTGGCGGTGGGAGTTGAACTGACGGACAGCAGAGGCGACGGTTTCGGCTCTTGGGCAGGCGGCTAGATAGCGCTGGTGGTCGTTTGGCCAGACTCTCCTTGCATCGTTTTCTTCGCAGCCTTGCACCGTGGCTCTCTCACGCTTAGGTTCTCTCAGGAACCCCCACTGCTACTGGATTCTCCTTCCCCTTCTAATCTCCCTCAGCCCAGACTCTAGCCGTCCCTTTCGTTTTCTCTAACCCTCCCCAGAAACTCCCTTTCTCTTTGGTTTCTTTTGCTGTTTTTCCTCTCCCCGTTGGTTCCTGCTTAGCTCTCTCCTCTCAAAACCCTTCTCCCGTAGCTCTTTCCCAGAAAACTCTCTAGGCTTTTTCTCCGTGGGTTTCCTTTGCTTCTCTTTTTCTCTCCCCGTTGGTTCCTGCTTAGCTCTCTCCTCTCAAAACCCTTCTCCCGTAGCTCTTTCCCAGAAAACTCTCTAGGCTTTTTCTCCGTGGGTTTCCTTTGCTTCTCTTTTTCTCTCCCCGTTGGCGGCTGTCTTTTTTCTTTAGCTTTTATATCCCCGTTCAACCCTAAGAACCTCTGTCCTTTTTCTGTATTTTGCAGCTTCAGGAGCCGTCCCAGATTTCTTTGCAAACGGCGCAAGTCCGCAGCTTTCATGCTGCGGCAACAATTTTCCTTTTTTTCCCTTTTTTTCAGCTAATTAAAACAGAAATTAATAACAATAAAAATGAAATAAATGATAATAACAAAAATTTATAATAACAAAAATTGATATTGAACAGCAAATTACAACTTCCATTTTTCATCCATTTTCTTTTTTTCTTTTTTTTCCTAAATGAACCAAACAAAAACAAAATTTAAATTAATTAGAAATGACTAAAATAGATAAATAAAAACAAAAATGCTATTTTTATTTTTTCTTTTTCCTCTTTTTCCATGATTTTTCCTTTTTTTCAATTTTTCATGATTTTCTACGCTAAAACCTTCAAAAACAAAAACTAAAAAACTAAAAAGTAAATAAAACTAAAAATAAAATAAAATAACATCTAAAGGGGCAAAACAAAAAATGCAAACCATTTAAAACAAAAATCATGAGATAAACAAAAATCAATAGACAAGACTTATCACTAAAACGAAGCATATAAATCAATTCAAAATTTGGTGTCTACATAACCCTAAAAAAAATCCCAAGAACGTAACAAGTAGTGGGTTATAGATTTTTGTATTTATTTTAATACATAAAAAGTAGTGGGTTATAACCAACCCTATCACCACTCAAATTTAAAATTTAAAACTTTCCCATAATCTATTTCATAAACCGTTTATAGTTTGTTATTTATACTTTAAATCCTTTTTACTCCTTAATTAAAGACAAATGCTCATTCACATGCTATTTTAATACAATTTTAATTCGCAAGCATACAACATAATCAAGCAATAGCAAAACCAGTTAGAACTAGATTTTGATCCCAAAAAAAATTAGGCCTAAATGGCACAGGCGCGTTGCCGTAACTTACGATGCCAATTAGGACTATTTAGTGCTTTTTTTTTTTGCAAGGAGTTAGGACACTGTAAAGCTTATTTAGACAAACTTTGCCTCATCGGTGATTTGAGTATCAAGTTATTGAATATGCTACAAATCCTATAATATCAGTCTGCTACAAAAACAATAATATTTTACTAGCATGTAGTATTTGCGTATGAAATTTCAGAGGTAAATCAAATGCTTTTACTTATACTCTATATAATTTGAATAGTTTTTTAGCGAATATAACCATACTATGCAGGACCATCACTTTGTACAATTGGAGTTAGCAAATTGTATATCAATCACAATTTAAATTTTGCTCGATACCTACGCAGTTGGTGAGTTCCATCTGTAACACTACATCAAACTTTTAATGTTGTTTCATACTCTTATCAAAATATTTTTCCAAAAGTTGTAGGTTTGAAAATGATACATGTGCTCGAAAGTTAGTTACGTGGTTGAGGTCAAGCAATTTTACAGCATCACAAGCATTGTTGATAGCAAATTCAAAGAGAATATGGATATCCGAATATACAATCATGCGCACGGTAAACTTACTCTATTTAATTTAATTATTGCACAAATTTTTTAAATTTATAATCATAACCTATACCTTCTTTCATTCTTACTAGGTTAAATATTTTCGAATACTTGCTTACATTCAGAGCATTAACATAGAAAATATGTTCTATGAATTATGCAAAAATTGTGGATAACTATGTGAAGGTCGTTTTTCAAAAACAGTGTGTATGCATTGTAATGACGTGGTCGACACTGTTGTTAGGTAATTAATTTCATGTACCTTTAATTTCAACAAATTTTTCTGTATTGCATATAACATTTTATTTGTCAAACAGGTACAATGTTAACATACAAATCAAAGGCCCTGTTTGGAACCTGAGTTTTTTGGGAGTTTGTCTAAAACTTTACTGTAGTACACTGTAGAAGTTTTTAAAAAAATTTTGTAGAAATTTTTGTGAGGTAAAAAAATTTTTTGTAGAAGTTTTTGAAATGTGAAAAATTTTAAGACGTTTTTGTAAGGTGAAATTTTTTTTTTCCTTTTTTTTTCTTTCTTTTTATCTTTATCTTTTTCTTTCTTTTTCTTTCTTTCCTTTTTCTTTTCTTTCCTCTCCTCTTCTTCTTCTTCTTCCTTCCCCCTCCCCCTTCCCCGTTACCTCTCCTCTGCCTCCCACCTCCAGCACCTCCGCCAGTACCATCTCTGTTTTTTATTTTTTGCTTTTCTCCTCTCCCTCCCCCGCCACCCCTCTCCCCCGCGCATCCCCAAACTTTTCCACCATTCATTTCCTCTCCCCTCTGCTCGCCACCCCCTAGGTCCGCCACCCCTCTCTCTTCCTTCCCCGCCACCCCATCTGCCCACTCTCCCCCTTTCCTTCCCTCTCCCCTCTCCCTCTCCTCTCCCCTCCGCCTCTCACTCCGACTCCCGAGGAAGGCCGGTAGTTGTGCATTTTTGTTTTTGCTTTTTCTCTCCCTCTCTTCCCCTCTCCCTCCTCCGCCACCCTCCCCCTCTCTGCTCTGCGGATGTGTGTCTGGTTTTCTTCTATGCCTATTGACCGCCTCTGCTATGTACTGAGTAGGAGTAGTTAATATTTGACTGAATTCTTCAGCTGCGTTAGCTTGAGGGCAGTAATACTAATAACTAATGAACTCGATTGTCCCTTTCTGCTCACTGTCTCCTTGGTTCCTGTCTCCTTTTCCTTTTCCCTTTTTCACTGATGAGTTTCTATAAAGAGCCCACAGGAAATGGGTGGTGAGAATGTGGGATTTTGGGGCCGCGATTGCACATGCCATGTCTCCTGCTTCCTTCCGGGCTTCTTTTGGAGTTTTCTCCCTGACAGCACTAGTGAATGGTTCAAATGTTCATCGTTCAACCCAAATGAAAAATAAAAAAGGAATGCTTGAACGTGCGCCGGGAAAGGGGGTGAGGGTGAGGGATTCAAAATTTTTTTTTAAGGTTACCGGCGCCGGAATAGGAGACCGGCGCTGGGAGAGGTGGTGGAGGTGGCTGCTGGTGTGGTGGGTTGGGTTAGGGAGGAAGAAAAGTTTTTGGGAAATTTTTTGTGTAAGAATTTTGAAGTGTGTAGGTAAAAAACTTTGGGAAGTTTTTTGGAGTTCCTGTAGCAAAAGTTGTTAAAAAACTAGTAGCTAAAAAACTTGATAAAAAACTAGGGTGCCAAACAAGCCCAAAGATTTCAGAGGTAACATGCATCTTAATCTACAGGACAGATATGCACGATTCATATTTGATCGTAATGTTTCTTATCTCAGAGAATTACAAAGGAAGGTAGAATTTCTTGATATATGTTTATTTTTTATAATGCTATTTATAAACTATGTAAAAAAATACACTAATTTTGAATTTCGCACGTACTTAATTCTTAGGACAATGTTGATAGGTTGTTTAATCAACGAATCAATTCATGCAAAGATCGTGCATTTTCATTTGTAGTACGCATTCTACAAAATTCAACAGAATTAATTAAATCACTAATTTTGGCTTTCGTACTAAAAGTTGATTGGTGTGAAAAGTGTTCGCACCTTCATGCAAGATTATCAAATCGAATGCATAATATATGTAAGTATTTTATTTTAACAACATTTAATTACATTCATTTTTATTCATATATCATTCATTTTCTAATATAAATTTCTTCTATTTTTTTAGGATCTATCTTTCGAAAAAAGGTAATTTTTGAATAATATACATATTCTGTCATATTTCAAACTATTGTTAGATAGATATTATATTTTAATTGTGTTGGTACAATTTTTTAACCTTTTTTAATTCACCCTTTTATTTTCATTTTTTTAATAATGTCAGTAACGTGCGTAGCACGGGTATTTACACTAGTTTTAATGCATTGATAGTAGCCACAAATCCAAAGTCCCGTGGTTTGTCCTAGATACATGGCAAAAGCAAACTTGGATCAGACACCCATTTGAAAATAGTTTAATCACATGGTCTATAATTGGTTTTGAAATTTTCAGAAATCTTTTATTCTTTTAACACGTTACCTAGTATTTTTTGATTGCATGCACTCTTTTTCATAAAGTGCTACAACAGCCTCTTTTGTCCCTTTCAAAAACTCACACAAAATGTACAATCCAAAAGATGTTTAACGTTAAGATAGTTTCATTTCAAGCTAGTTTTCCTAGAAAATTGTTGGAGAGGAAACTAGCCCAAAAAAAAAAGATGATTGAATCTCGAACTGTACAAGAGTTTTTTTATCCCAACTAGATGGATATTTCTTTTTGAGGCCTATATATCCAGACCAACATTCTAGCTGCATAGATGCATCTCCCTCAAGAAACACGAAATAGCGATAAACAGAAAGTTCTTCTTAACTTAACTATGGCTTTTGCATGGCTTTACTGCCTGAGTTCCCTTTTCTGTTTTGTTACCGTGACCAACCAAGAAATCACTCGCCCTATCTGTTCCATATATCAGATTGGCGATTCTGAAAGAAAAATGATATAGAAGTACAAGATTGTATTGAGTCAAACCAGAAAAATTCAAGAGAGAATTCTATAGAAATAAGTTTACATAAATGGGGATCAAAACTTGAAGAATTCAAGGCGTGTAATCACTTTCCTTGAAGTTTGATTGCCCCCACTATCTTGCTAATCCGGTTTCTGGGCAAAAATTCTAGGATACAATGAATTCTAATTAGACAACCAAGTAGCAAGTTCTTGGATTTGTCTAGTCAAGAATAAAAATGCTTAAGTTAGTTTTCTGGTGTTCAACACATTGATTTATACACCCACAATATTCAGAAAACTGTTAGAAACTATTCACATGTAACCTTTCAAAGGAACATGAAATTTCACTGTGAAAAGGTGCTTCAAAAAGTGCAAACCTTTCCTATTTTGCAAACTACATTAACAATCCCTCACTTAGTTTGCAAAATAGAAAGTCAAACTAACACTGAAAATTCATGCATCAAGGAAAGTAACTCTTGTCTTAAACTCCCCTTGCTGAAAAATTAAGTTTCGGTCTGATTTGGTCGTTCCGGATTAGACGTGGGCACGTCTAACTCATAGGAAGTCTTCTGTTTTGTAATTGGAACTTTGATCTTTAAGCGTGGGCACGCTTAACTTGTCCCGGATTAGACGTGGGCATGTCTAACTCATAGAAAGTCTTCTGTTTTGTAACTGGAACTCTGATCTTTAAGCGTGATCACTTAGCGTGGGCACGCTTAACTCCTAAGGAGTCTTCTGGTCATTAAACCGAAATACACGTGAAGCCCTTGGTGGCTAGATTGCTTAAACCAAGATTCACAAAAATAAGAAATATTACATACATGAATCATGTAGCATTTATATATTCACAACCATCTGTAGCACTATTACTGGCCATGTGCTCATCCTATTCATGATCATATACAAGAGATCACCCAAAACTCTTGTTAGAAGCGGCACCACTTCTATGACCATATAGGTAAACTATATTTCTAGTTTTAACAAAAAAAAAAACACAAGAAATATGTTTATTAAGAGTTACTTCTCATCCTACTCACTTAAGAGTAACACATAACACTACTAATTGAAATGGTCTACACACAAAAGACGTAGTGTTCACTATCACTTGAAGCAACTTGTTATTACCCTTTAAACCTTCCAAACTAGGGGTAGTACTAGAAGAAAGGTTGGGTTACCATTGCTAAGTGATTTTAATATAAGGGTTTTAATCCCATTTCGAATGTTGTCACATTCACTAGCTCTCTTGTTAGAGGTTTAGTCAACGGATCCGCCAAGTTTTTGTGTGTTCTTACAAACATAATACTAACAACATCACTTGCAAGCATTTGTCTTATAAATGCATGTCTCAAACTTATATGTCTAGACTTACCATTGTAAACTTTATTCAATGCTCTAAACATAGTAGCTTCACTATCACAAAAGATAGTTGTTGGAGGCATTGGTCTAAGCCAAAAATCAATATCGAGTAAAAGATCTCTTAGCCACTCAGCCTCTTTACAAGCTAAAGATAGTGCAATAAATTCAGCTTCCATGGTTGAATGAGTTATCACCGTTTGCTTCTTTGAAACCCATGAGATAGCTCCACCACCAAGCATAAAAATCCAACCACTAGTCGGTTTTTGCTCACTAATACTAGTAATCCAACTAGCATCTGAAAACCCCTCAAGAACACTAGGAAAACTATTATAAAAGAGCCCAAGATCTTTGGTTCTTTTAAGATAACCAAACACTCTACAAATAGCTTTCCAATGATCTTTATTTAGATTTTTAGTGTATCTAGCTAGTCTACAAATGGAGTATGAAATATCCGGCCTAGTGCAACTCATTGCATACATAAGACTACCAATAACACTAGCATATCTAGTTGAGCTATTGGTTTACCGGTATTCTCATACAGTTTAAAGTTAGGATCAAAAGGGGTACCAACTTCTTTCACACTTAAATGTTGATACTTCTTTAATATTTTCTCAACGTAATGTGATTGAGACAAGGCAAAACCCCCACTATGTCTTTTAACTTTAATCCCCAAGATAGTATCTACTTCACCAAAATCTTTCATCTTGAATTTAGAAGATAAATACTTCTTAGTTTCTATTACACCTTTAAGTGTAGCACTAACAATTAGCATGTCATCCACATACAAACAAATAATCACACCATACTCACTATTGGATTTAGAATAAATGCACTTATCAGCATTATTGTACCTAAATCCACTAGAAAGTAAAACAAATTCGAATTTCTCATGCCATTGTTTTGGAACTTGTTTCAAACCATATAAAGGCTTCACTAGTTTACACACCTTATGTTCATTACCCGGGAGTACAAAACCTTCTGGTTGTTCCATGTATACCTCCTCGTTCAAATCACCATTTAAGAAAACTGTTTTAACATCCATTTGATGCACATGAAAACTAAAAATAGAAGCTAAAGCTAGTAGTACTCTAATAGAGGTTATCCTAGCCACAGGTGCATATGTGTCAAAATAGTCTATTCCTTCCTTTTGTCTATAGCCTTTAGCCACTAATCTAACCTTGTAAGCAAAAATAGTTCCATCAGTGGCATATTTCTTGCGAAATACCCACTTACAACCAATAGGTTTAGAACCTTGAGGCAAGTCGACAAGAACCCAAGTATTGTTAGACAATATTGAGTCCATTTCATCATTCACAGCCTCTTTCCAAAATGCAGCATCTCTCGATTTCATAGCTTCATCATATGTCTTAGGATCATCCTCTACACTCAACAAAATTGGAGTTTTATTTAGTAGAGAATCTCTATTTCCTTCTACCAGAAAAACAATAGCTTGAAGAGACACAAAGTCGGGGGGCAATTGTTTTTCTTTTCTTTGTCTTTGACTCCTCCTAGGTTCACTAGGAGTATCAATTTCTTTTCTTTTTGTACCACTAGAAGAGGTTGCATTTGGAGAGGATGGACCTATAGTAACTGTTGAATCTTTAAGAAACTTATCTTCAAAAAACTCAACATCCCTTGACTCAACTATTATATTTGAACCAAGATCAAGTAGTCTATAGGCTTTCGAATTTTCTGCATAGCCAACAAACACACTTTTAAGGGTTCTAGGTCCCAATTTAGCTCTTTTATTATCAGGGACCCTATAGTAGGCTATACAGCCCCAAATCTTTAAATAAGACAGATTTGGTTTTATATTTTTCCACACTTCATAGGAAGAAATTCTAGTTTTTAAGGAAGGAATTCTATTATGAACATGACATGCAACTAATAAAGCTTCACCCCACAAATTATTTGGCAACTCTGAACTCACAAGCATGGAATTAACCATATCTTCAAGAGTTCGATTTTTTCTTTCAACCAAACCATTTTGTTGTGGTGTGTGTGGTACACTGGTTTGGTGTACAATTCCATTTTCTTCACAAAATTTCGAGAATTCACTAGGGAAGTACTCACCCCCTCTATCACTTTTCAAAATTTTAATTTTCTTATTCAATTGATTTTCTACTAAAGCCTTGTATGTTTTAAACATACCAAATACTTCTTCTTTGTGTTTCATAAGATACACATACACAAACCTAGAACAATCATATATGAATGTGACAAAGTATCTATTTCCTCCTCTAGTTAGAAAACCATTGAATTCACACACATCTGAATGCACAAGATCCAGCATTTGTGTTTGTCGTTCAACTTTAGGAAAAGACAACCTTGTAATTTTGGCTTGAACACAAGTTTCACATTTCTTATTTTCAAGGTCATTATATGAAATTAGGCCATCTTTAGACATAAATTTCAACACTTTATGATTCACATGTCCTAACCTACCATGCCACAAAAAATAAGAACAAGTAGAAGAAGTAGAAGCCAAAGAGTAAACAGAAATATCATTCACTTTATTAATACTCAACTTGAACATTCCATTACAAGAATAACCCTTCCCTACAAATACACCATTCTTTCACAAAATTACATTATTTGACTCGAGTACAGCCTTCAATCCTTTCTTGTTAAGAATGTCCGCAGACACTAAATTCTTAACAACGTCGGGATCATGAAGTACGTTGGTAAGGACCAACATTTTACCGGATGTGAATTGAAGATGCACATCCCCTTTGCCATGAACCTTGGCTCTCACTCCATTTGCCATGACAACTTCATGACCCTCAAGAAGTTCATAACTCTTGAACTGATTCTTATCATTGCAAACATGAATTGCAGCACCAGAATCATACCACCAATCCTTTGAAGGCGTAGGTGTCGTCATATGAAGTTCAGTCACCGTACCAAAAGTCATCATTGCTACAATTTCTGCACACTCATCAACAAGATTAGCACTTGGAGCAACATTTTTCTTTTGTTTCTTGTTGAGTTTGCACTCGGCCTTATAATGGCCTTTCTTACCACAATTGTAACAATTTTTATTTTTTTCTTATTGTCTTTTGAATTAGTATTCTTAGGCCTCTTTCTCTTGCTTCCAGAATTCACTTTCTCTTCAACCATATTCGTCTTAGGAGCATTGTCGATTTGCAGTTTTTGAAGTATTCTAGCCCCTTCTTCGATTCTAAGATGTTTCAAAACACTAGATAAAGTTAAAGTTTCAGAAGTGTGAAGCAACTTCTTTTGGTAATCATTCCATAATGATGGCAACTTAGCAATTATTGCACCAACTTGGAAAGATTCAGAAACTTCAACACCATAATCTTTAAGTTTAGAAACTATCACTTGAAGATTATGAATTTGGTCCATAAGAGAAAAAGAATCAACCAACTTGAACTCAAAATATTTCTTAATGAGAAACTTATCTGTGCCTTGCTTTTGGGTTGTATACTCTCGCTCAATTGCAGCCCAGATTTCCCTTGGATTTCGTACTTCTTGGAACATATCGTAGTAACTATCCGAGAGGGTGTTGAGAATGTGGCCTCGACAAATAATCTCGTCCTCTTCACGCTTTTGCCTTTGCTTTGTCACTTCCTCGGACTCAACCTCCGCTGGAGCAGGAATTTCCGGAAGATTCGGATTGAGAATGTAAGCCACCTTCAATGCAGTGAGGAAGAACACAAGTTTGTCCTTCCAACGGTTGAAGTTGGTTCCGGTTCCATCAAGTTTGTCCAACTTAACGAAATATTGGTTCATAACTTTGATGGCACTCTCTTGTGTAGACTCTATTCTTGTCAACAATCAAACTTCAAGATTGAAAGAAAAATGATATAGAAGTACAAGACTGTATTGAGTCAAACCAGAAAAATTCAAGAGAGAATTTTATAGAAATAAGTTTACATAAATAGGGGTCAAAACTTGAAGAATTCAAGGCGTGTAATCACTTTCCTTGAAATTTGATTGCCCCCACTATCTTGCTAATCCGGTTTCTGGGCAAAACTTCTAGGAAACAATGAATTCTAATTAGACAACCAAGTAGCAAGTTCTTGGATTTGTCTAGTCAAGAATAAAAATGCTTAAGTTAGTTTTCTAGTGTTCAACACATTAATTTATACACCCATAATATTCAGAAAATTGTTAGAAATTGTTCACATGTAACCTTTCAAAGGAACATGAAGTTTCACTGTGAAAAGGTGCTTCAAAAGGTGCAAACCTTTCCTATTTTGCAAACTACATTAACAGATTCTACATCAGATACCGGCAATTTGATCCGAGTACCAAGAGTAGGTCCAACACTTGCAGCTGCTCATCCGCCTTATGGTGAAACTTTTCCGGGCAGGCCCACCGGTCGCTGGTCAGATGGTCGCCTAATTATAGACTATATTGGTAATTTTTTTTCAACCTTGCTACGTCCTTTAACTTTTCTTTCTTCCTTTTCTGGTAGAAATTCAGCAACTTTTGTTTCAAGGTGTAAAAGATGTAGTAGATCCGGGGCCTCACAAGTTCTATTTCACTCATTTCCATGATAAAATGGTCATTTTCACTTTATATTGCAACCTATTTACTCCCTATTCCAACTCATAAACATTTTGGGACAAGTTTGTTTGAATTGAAACTTATGAGACTCATGAAATATGTAGTAGAAGATATCAAAAACAAGTAGCTTGGATGAAATAAGGGTGAATTACACATAATCCTATGTGATTTTTCATATTATCGCTTGACCGCTCTAAGGTTTTAAAATATTCATATAATCCTCTATGTAATTTTATATAAAGTGAAAAATGGTAGAAAGTTCCAATAATTACAGCAATTAAACTAAACACACTCAAAAAATGCGCGTGATAGAATTATAATATTCACTTAATATCCTCTATATATATTTTGTACAAATATCCATTTTACTCCTTTCTACTTTTTGTATTTATCTACATAATTCTCCTATGGTTTCCATACAACATACTCAAGCTGTTTTTTAATTTGATACTTAAATAAGGGCAATACTAATGTTTCAAACTAACGATGCTACGAAGGTCATTTTTAGTCAAAATTTTTACTTTACATGAAACTACGGGGGGTTATGTGAATATTACAAAATGTTAAAAGAGTTATATGACAATTTGTAAATATATAGGGAGTTATATGTAATTTAACTATAAAGGATCTACCTAATTTTGGTACTCTGCTGATGATATTCATAAATATATACATTCAAGTTTCTCGTGTAGGTCGGGCCCGCTCTGCCTGAGTGCTGTGGAATTAGTCGAGTGGTCCCGGATACTATGTTTTCAGAACCGGACCGGATATCGACTCGGTCGAGCTCAGGGGTCAGGGGTCAATGGGTTCAACCAGGTTCGATAGGGGTTGAACCGGATGACGTCATAAATAAAATTTATTTAAAAATTAAAATATTATATGTAAAATACTTAATAACATGTTAATATTAATAAAGGTATATTCATATATATTTGATGTTTCAAATATATTTAATAAGAAAATACAAATAAATTAGAGCAATCAAGTAGCAATTTATATTATTTAATAAGCATTAACAAGTTTAGAATTAAAATTATGGATTTAAATAACATCAAACTTTAAGACAACATTTATAAAGTATGAAATATTTGAGGTATGTTAATAATTTTTAACAACTTAAGGATCAAAACATCATATTAAAAATATTCTGACCTTTCAAAAAAAAAAAAAAAGACGGGGTTCATTTTTCCGGTCAAACCAGATCAAAACCCGGTCAAACCCGGGTTTTGACCTAGTTTGACCGAGTTTTTGATTTTCCGGTTTTTAGGATTAACTCGGACCGGTCAACTGGCCAGTTCTCGGTTCGAGGATTGTTTAAAAACAGAGCTCGGATACCCATAGTGTTGACAAAAAAAAAAAAAAGTTTCTCGTGCAGGCCAACAATAATATTAATGTTTGGCTGCCACCTTCAACTAAATTCTAGTGTGGCCCAAAAAAAAAAACAAAACAAAATGCTGATTTGACAGTATAACTGCCTTTGATTTGTTCTAAATTCAATCATTTTGCAATGAAATATCAATTACTAACGAGTGAAAGATGATACGCAACGGGTGAAAAGAGTGATGATTCGAGCCGGGTCCAAGCCGATATGGATAAGCATTACTTGTGGACAATGCCAACCTACTGTTTTCAAGCGTTCAAAGGGATAATTTCAGAAACCTCCATCTTATGCACAGTTTCACTTGTCTCTCCTCATTTTTTGAAAATCTCACATAAGTCTTGTGATAGAGAATTGGGATTCATAAATGACATGAAGTGCAGCAAAATAACTATTATATCCTCTTAATCTTTGGTGATATCAACTAAACAAGTTCTCATCTTCAAAGATAATTTTCAAATAATCAAGTCAAGTTTTATTTTCACAAACTTTTGTAAATATTTAAAATTTAAATTATTATCTTTAGTAAGAGAGATACTCCCTCCGTCCCACTTTAATAGTCTTGATTTTTTTTTTCACACAGTTTAAGAAAAAGTAGTTAACTTTGTTGGAACAATCAATTTAGGTAACTATTTTCCTAAAATACCCTCACATTAATTAGAATACAACTTTATGAGAACTTGAATTGATAGTAAAAAAAGAATCAACTCTCATTAAATGGGGTAGGTTTATAGTAACAACAACTTACATTGAATAAGGGTATTTTAGAAAAGTTAAAATACAACTACATTCTTCAATTAGAAAGTGGACTACAATTTAGGACAGATGAAAAAAGAAAACAGGACTATCAAAGTGGGATGGAGGGAGTATAATTTTAGGAAATGATACCTAAAAGGGCCCATAGAATGTTCTAAAAAATAATTCTCACCCTTGATTTGGCTACAACTTTCCACAAGGGGAAAAAAATATTCTCCCTCTCTCTCACCAATTTCTAATTTTTTAATAAGAAACTTGTAAATTAGCACATAGGCCACAAAAAGCTCTCCAAATTTACCCATGTATTATTCTTGACTTTGTAGATAAATTTGACATAAATTCAATAATTAAATCTTCTAGAAATCACTCATACTTATCTCTAGTTTAACACCTTCTTAACGTTTTAACTTCAATTCATTATTAGTTACAAAGAATGACCAATTCTAATAAACAAGTCGTACTTATCCTAATTCCAATGATTAGTTCCTTGTCCACTTTTAAACTTTAGAATTAATTCTACCTAATTAATTCCTAGACTAAATATATAATTCATTAATCAATTCCTAAATTCAGTCTTTTCATTACTTAGCAAATGATCATGTGATTTTAGTTTTTATATTTTTAGAAGAAAAACTCTTTAATAATACACTCTAGTTAAGGTACTTACGCTATTGAAAGAAAATGTACCAATAACATCATTTTTTTCCTAAAATGAAATTAGTATTTGAAAAAAAATCTCAATTTTATATACCTAGATAAAAGTAAAAAAAAAATATGGGGTGCCATATCTAGACTTTTGCTTTTGGTCTCCAACTTTTAATTCACTTAAAAATTTCTTAATTATTCTCTTGGATTGAGGGATTTGATGAAGGGTTTGAAATCCTTTGAAATTCATCTAAGTTGTTTAAATTACTTAAGAGGTATTTGGCTGTATAATTCACCAATTATTTAAATACATTTAAGCACTAAAACAATTGTGTATTAGAGAACCAATTACCTCCCAAATAATCTAAATTAGTTTGGATTGAGGAATTTAATGAAGGATTTGAAATCCAACCAAATTACTCTAGTAATTTAAATTACTTAATAAATATTTGGATTTGTAATTCACCAATTATCAAAATACGTTTTAAATACTAGTATAATTAGTAATTTACAAATTTAAATACCTCCAAAGTAGTTTAAACAACTAGAGGGATTTCAAAAAATTCAAATCTTTCATCAAATCCCTCAATACAAATGTAGTGAACAATTTGAGAGGATTTCAAAATTTTGTCAAATCCCTCATTCCAAATGCAATCTAAGACAAACTGTTGCAACATATAAAAAGGGCAATTATGGTACCAAAAAAAAACTAAATAAAGATTTTCAAAAGTGGAGGGGAGGCAAGTGGCACTATTAGAAACCTCAGGGTAGGTTTCTCAAATTATCCCATGTTCAAATCCAAAAGGACGAGGAATTCGTACCTTTTAAACCTGTAATTTTCTTTTCTAATTGTTCTTTGCAGTATGAAACCTACAAATTCAGCCAATGAAAGGATTAATTAATTAGGAGAAGCCAATTCGGCAACTGATTTTGCATGATTATAACACTTGCCTATGATGATTGGCAGCTATGGAACTTGGCCTTCCATTACTTAATCCTTATCTGAATAGCAATGCTTCCTTCAACAACGGTGTCAATTTTGCAGTCGCTGGCGCAACGGCCCTTAACACGTCTTTCCTTGCAGCAAGAGGCGTTGTTGTACCAGCAATATTTACTCCCCTCAGCGGTCAGCTTGATTGGCTTCGCCGCCACCTTCATTCCCTCTGTTCAACTCCATCTGGTAACTAAATGATTAATATGCTCATCGTTGTAAGAATATCCAATCCTCTAAATTCTATTCTATTATTTGGAGGATTTTACTTATCATGGCTTTTTTCAGAATGTTCAAATAGGCTTAAGACAGACCAGGGACAGGAACAGTTGCTGACAGTTATGTGCATTTTGCACACGGCGTAACTTTTTTTGCAGATGGTATAATTTACTTTCAACAACGTGTAACTTTAGAACAAAATTTTGTGGATTCCATACATGTTATTAAAATCGAGATACAAGATGAAATCTGGACTGTACAATTTTTTTGACCAAATCTTGACCGTGAACTGCCAGGAACGGTTGCAGCTTCCAGCTTAAGACTGCTCTTATTATGCTTGGCGATATTGGCTATAATGACATCGACTTCGGGTTAAGCCAGAACAAAACCCTTGAAGAAATTCAAGCTTATGTACCAAAGCAATTGCCAATGCAACAAGAGTACGTTTTCGATTAATGAATTTCTTTATTTGACACAGTTGCCTAGTTTACCAAATCTACAAAAGATTACACTTGTAAAATCAATTGCGGGTTGGTGATGAGGTGGACTGACAACTCAGCAACTTGTAATAAATACAGTCCAATTTGGTATGAGAAATTTTATATCAGACCAATCAATTGAAATACCTATTTAGTATGCCTAATAGTTGGTCCAAATTCAATGAAAAAATTTTACATCGATACATAAAGACTCCAATTACTAAGTCACATGTTAAATGAGGTTCACTTGACATGTTAAATAGAATCAAGTGGATAACGTGGAATTTTTCTATTGATTTTGGAACAACTAATATACTTGCTAAGTAATTTTCAAATAATTGTTTTGACATAAAATTTTCGACATTGATCAACATGTCAATTCTCCAATACTTAAGTTAGACAATCTTATGGGAAGGATTCTCCCATTTATTTTTAAGATTAAGAATGAGACACCTCTTGTGCGCATGAGATAGGGTTTATAGGCTAATTCCTTATATTATAGCTGAAAAAGAAGGTCCATGGATTGTTGCTCTGATACGTTGGTCTTCCCATACTTTACCAGCCAAGTTTACTAAGCACGGTAGACAGCATTTTTTAAAGAAACTCTAACACTGCCATGCTGAGTCAGCACGATAGCGTCAGTCAAATTAAAAAAAAAAAAAAGCTGCATAGTTGTTTGCAGAGCTTGTCCTTGTTTTGCAGGCATAGGATATGATAAGAAACACAAGCCTTCCTCCCCATCCATTAGGACTGCAAACGAATCGAGTCGCTCGCGCGTGGCTCGAATCAAGTTCGAGTCGAAATTGAGCTCAAAATATTAACCTCGTTAGGTTCGCGAGCTCGAGTATATATATATAATATTTTTTATTTTTTTATTTTAAGTATATATATATTTTATTTTAAGTATATATATATTTTTATTTTCTTATTTTAATAATAAAATTACATATATATTTTTAATATTTTATTATTTATTAAGAAAAAAATTATTTTATTTATTTTTTTAAAAATAAAATAATTATTTTTTTTTCGAGCTCGAGCTCGAGCGTTAAATTGCCGGCTCGTCGAGCTCGAGTTCGAGTTCGAGTTTGGTAAAATTTAGTCAAGACTCGGCTTGATTAGCCCAAAGCTCGGCTCGACTCGACTCGGCTCGTTTGCAGCCCTACTATAACACTTTTTTTTAAGATGTGAGATAAAAAGATGATTAAAAAAATATGTAAAAGAAATATTCACAAAAAATGTAAAAATTTTCCACAAAAATTAACAATCCAAATAAGGACTAAGCCATTGGATAAGGATTAGAAGTCAATGCATGTTAGCTCGCTTAATAAGAAATGACAACATTCTTTGAGAAATTGCGTATTTAAATTTTGTTATTGAGGATGTGAAAAATGTGTTGATGGATAATATATAAATATTCAAACGATTTTTGCAAAATAAAAAAGGAATAAGTATTGATAACGTTTCATGTACAATACAAAATATTCAAGCAATAAATTAAACTCTTGCATCACAGGACTAGAAAAATAGAATTTATTTGTTTGTTTGGGAATCTAGTTTAGTTGAAAAAAAATTTTGGGAATAGCCTAGCCCCATTTTTTGCCCAATTCCCAGCTCCTAGATTCCATACACATGTTGCCCATTCTTTTCAATTTAGCAAATGGGAAGCGTTTGCACAAGCTTTAGCAAATGGGAAGATTGCCTGGCGTACTTAGCCTTTACCTTTTCCTAAAAAAAAGGAAAAAAAACTTAAGGCTGCCGTGCTTTGTAACCATGGCATGCCTGGTTGTTGTCAAGAACAAAGCACGGCAGCCTGGCTGTTGCAATTCTTGGCCAACTATTGGCCATTTCAGCAAAAAAAAAGTGTGAGACACCTGCAGTGCTTAGTCAGCATGGTAGGTATAGTTTGAGAACATACATTTATCAGAATAATATTTTACTTATTTTTTTAGCTATAATTTAAAGAATTAGCCGGGTTTATATGTGCAAATGATTAGCAATGTGTAATATTTTTCTTCTTGTGGTATACAGTATGATAACATGCAAGACCTAACTCATGCGTGCAGGTACGAGGAGACTTGTAGGTACATGCGCGCATGAGTTAGGTGTCAACAAAGTTCTCTTCTTTTGCCTAGCTAGTACCTAGTGACCGAGCCAGGATATTTTTCTTGAGGGGCTAAAATTTTTTTTAATAAAATTATTTTAATTTGTTATATTTAAAATAATTTTTATCTATTTAAATATACAACATCAAAAATATCAAAAATTAACTTTGATTATAAAGATATGTCTATTTCATAAATATGCATCATAACTATATAACAAAAATTATGACAAGAAATAAATTTTGATTAAATATCTTATAATATCACAAACCATTCAAGTTGCACATTATGAGAAAATGCTCTAATATGTCGCTTGTGCAATACACACACATATAGCTATGCAATACAAATATAACTATTTTCAATTAAAAAAGATAAAACTTATGTTAACATACCTTGAAATTTCAACCTCTTTTCTTAAAAGTAAATTGAGCTTTATGTTGTTTTATAGAAGTAAATTTATCTATGATCGAATCAGTGCTAAATTTTTCAACAACTTTCTTTTCTATATACATAATTAGGCAATCATTCAAAAAATTATCTTCTATCTCGTTTCGGAACTTTGTCTTGATTGTCTTTATAATTGAAAATACCCATTCTGTAGTTGCAGTTGGCACAAGAAGAGTCAAAATGAGTCTAATCAATTGGGTTAAATTATATATTTGTATATGAGCTAATAAAGTAAATATTTTTGTTTTAACTCATTGATAATTATGAATTGAATCTTTTTATTATAATATATCAAATTAGGTCAATTTACTATGGATCATCAATTATATGTTTACTTTGTTGAAAGTTAAATAACTTGCACAATAAAAAATAAATAACTTTTTTCTGAAGAAAAAATTAATTTAAAAGTGGCTAATTCGCACACACATACACACACACATATATAAACTCTTATAATATAAAATAAAATTGTAAAAAACTAGGGAGGTCAACTTTGTTTTGTACATATATTTACAAACTATGAATTAAAATTTTCAAAACTTAGGGGACGCTCAGTCCCCGTTGGCTCTGTCATTGCTAGCACCTTACACCTGGCCCTGGCATATCATGCTGAGAGGTTATGTCTACCTAGTGTCACATACTCCACATATATTTCCCCGTACATATGATTTATCGTTCTATTTCTGTATATGTGGTGCAATACAGGAGATAATACGGCTTGGTGCGACAAAAATTGTAGTTCCTGGAGCATTTCCTCTGGGGTGCCTCCCTAGCAACTTGGTTTTATTCCCTAACGATGCCAAGGATGGTCAGGGCTGCTTGAGGAACATAAATGAGCTCTCCATATACTTCAATAATCTTCTCAAAAAGGCTTTGAATTTGCTCAGGTTGGAATTTCCAAGTGTAATCATCATCTATGCTGATTATTACACTGCCTTCGAATATTTTCTTGCAATGGACCCGCCCTTGGTGAGAAACCTTATTTAGATTGCCATTTTCTACTAAAAAACTTTTTACGTTTTTCGTGAAAATATTTCTTAATCAACTTTTACTTTACATATATTACATCATTACAATATATTTTTTCTACAAAAACTCAAAAAAGTAGCAATGCAAATGGGCTTAGATTCATTTCAATTTCAATATTAAAAAGATTTGATTTAGGTTCTTAATTGCACTGTATACATGGAACCTAAAAGAATGCAAATAGAACAGACTTTTTTAAATGATTTTTTTCTTTGTCCAGAGTGACTCTAAACCTCACAACAAATAGAGCAGATTTTAATGAGATTGATTTTTCTTGCTTGCCCATGTAAAGGTTTCGATTGAACAACGTTATTAAAGGCTTGTTGTGGAATTGGAGGCCAGTATAACTTTGATAGGAATAGGTCTTGTGGATCTGCCGGAGTGCCGGTTTGCCCTGATCCACGTCAGTATATTCAGTGGGATGGTGACCGCTAAGGATGGCAGTACCTGCAGGGATAGAAATGGGGCGGGGGCAAAATATTTTCCCCCGCCTTAAAATGGGGCGGGGGTGGGGAAACATACACCCGTCCCATCCCCAGCCCCGTCCCCTGCATACAATAAAATATATATATATATAATACAATTCTAAATTTTCTAAATTTGCATCGTTACTTACAAGTACAACGCTAGTCAGTGTCAACGGCCGTCGCAACAACTGAAGAAATTTCTTGAACTACTGTTGATTTGTTTCTAACGCCCGCCCTCCTCCCCCCGCCAAAGACTAAGCTATCCAATTCCAACCTATTTTGTTCCTAACCCTTTTTTATTTCGATCAGTTCCCTTCCTCCGCACTGAATGTAACTTGACTTGTTATGCTTTACTTCCATCTTGACAGCTTTTTAATCTTATTTAACATTGTTCACAATTATATTATTGTAAATAAATGTTTATGATAAATTGATTTTCCTCGCGGGGGAAACTGGGCGGGGGGTGGGGGGCAAGGGGCGGGGGACGAGGGAAGTTATTTCCCCCACCCCCACCCCATTGCCACCCCTAGTGACCACTTGACTCAAGAGGCTCATCGCCGCATCTCAGAATTTCTCATTCCCCAAATCCTTGCAAAACTTCATTCTTCTCAAGAAAGGGGATAATTTCAGAAACCTCCCCTGAGGTTAGGCTTAATCTCACCTAGCCCCACGGTGATATCAAAATTAGTAC
The DNA here is from genome assembly GCF_003713205.1 of Coffea eugenioides. Classification (NCBI taxonomy): domain Eukaryota; kingdom Viridiplantae; phylum Streptophyta; class Magnoliopsida; order Gentianales; family Rubiaceae; genus Coffea; species Coffea eugenioides. Next base: position 23,192,604 of record NC_040040.1, on the reverse strand, counting down.
TTAGCTCCCTTTGATTGATATTTTGTGTAAATTTGTTAGCCCCTGAGGTATAATTTACCAATAAATAATTCAGTTTACATGAGAGAGAAGAATTTACTTTCATATATACCCTTATGATGTCCCTTATATGAAAAAATTACCACAATTAGTAGAAAACACAAAGAATAAAAAAATGAGGGGGTGTAAGTGAAATAAGGCAAAATTTTAGTTTCAGGTTGCATAAGTTAAATTGTGAAGTAGCCGTTACTGCAACAACTACTTTCCTCTATCAAATTGTAGTATAAAGGCAAGAACAAAAGAGCAAAAAAACCACATAGGTCTATTAGCTTTCTTGAAGATTGAAATAGAAAATTGGGAAAAGAACTTGATGCATGTTTCATGGCAAGTTCCACCATAGGAGGGCTGTCATATAATTCTCTAACATCTTTTACTATCAGGAATCGATATTATGGTTACAATAGGAAGGCGACAATAAGGATTTCGGAAAGTGAAAGAAATCCGAACAAGCAATATTTGTGCTGCTCTAGAAGCAATTATTTCTAGTGGTATAAAGGCAATGAAACTGATGAGGTTTCTAGCCAATGCTGACAAGTCGATTCAACAATCAATAATGGAAGATGTGTGCAAAATGGAAGGCTGGAGCAACCAAATTCCTGGTTCACTATATTACTGATGATAAATTTTGTTCTCCTGACTACATATGTTTTCATTCTCATTTTTCAAGCAATTAGATAGGACTATGAAATGTAGGATTATCCATGTAGGACAAAAATGCAGCAGCAGGGTGTAATTAATTAGATTCTAATGCCTGAGAACACTAAGTGACTCATTATGTGAAAAACTGCATACCTATGGCCTGCCAATACTTTTATTTTAATACAAATTCAGTATAACAGCAAGGTTGTGACAAAGAAGACTTGTTTATAGTTGGTAATGAAGCAATGTATATATGTTTCCTCACGTATACATCATATATCCATAATGAGCCAAAAAATAGTACATACAACACGTCCATTATAAAAGCAATAAAAAGATCAATTTTGCTGTCCAAGAGCACAAGCCAACCTCTTTGTTCAATTAGTTAATAGAAAACAAAGTGCAAGTTCAAACACCACAAACAATCAAATAAGAACCAACTATAATAGAAGAATACTGCTAAAGATAACCTTGTCATTATAGCCTTGTTATCAAAGTATCAAGGATATATTACACAGTCTAATAAGTAGCAATCCATGACAAAAGCAAATAGCCATCTTTTAACCACTTAAAAGATGGATAGGATTGCAGATTATGACTGAACTTTACAACAATATTAGGTCACATTGCAATCCAGTTTAGTCTATAACACCATCTACAACTAGTTGTTTAGATGGTGAATATTGCAATGTCAACAAGCCACACAGTCAGATGTACTTGCATGTACAAAAGATACAAGTGGTGCAAGAAATTTACAGTAATATCATAGTGCAACACTTAGACAAAAGCTAGAACCTGAATTTACCATATAATTACTACTACTTTCCTCTACTTATAGTAGAGGAAACAACACTACTTAGAACCTTAAACTGAAGCTATTGCTTAACTCTCAGAGGCCACAGCTGTAGCAGTCTTAATGCTCATGGAAGTTTCAGATTGTGATCCTCCAGTGGGAATAGCTCTAAAACCTATCACAGCTTGATTTCCTAATGGATATGGTGCATTTGCACGGCTTTGTGCATTGTCATTTGATGCAGCTGTCTTATTTTTCTTTACAGGTCTTCCTCTCTGAAATGAGTATACGAACCACTTAGATGTTAGGTATATTGTAAAACACTCAAATGTTAGAATCAAAACTGTGCTTGCCTTTTTGGTTGCATCACTGAAATGTATATTCAGTGAAATTGGTTGACTAGGAGGACTGGGATTACTTCATTGACTTGATACAGAAATTGGCACACTTCCTTGTGCAAGCTCCTGTTGAAATTTGTCACACACAAATCACTTAACATTCAGATGAGGCATGTCAAAGACTCAAACATATTGAATGACAGTTGCAACATTTATTACCCAAACTCTAGCTCCTGATAAGTCTGTGTTAGCTGTGCCTCTTCCTAATTTTCCTCTCCTAGTAGCAGTCTACAATGAATATTAGTGTTTTAGTTATAATTCATACATGTCAAAGCGCATATTACATTAATATGTTATACCTGATTCTGATGCTGGAATTTGCAGTCACATGCTCTCCTTTGCATGTCCTTTTGTTATGACCAAATTGTAGACACTTAGAACATTTAAGAGTAGCTCATCTTCTTGTTGAAGAGTGAGAAGTAGCTTCATCAGGACCCATTCTTTGATTTCTTCTTACTCTACCTAGTACCCTTTTAATGATTGGTAGCTCAAGTGTTGCAGGGGTCATTTCTTCCATTGGAGGCCAATTTTTCTCATGGGGATTAGGCGTGACCATTGATGAGTTTGTGTTCTTGTACTTCCTAGAGCCAAATGCTGCATCACAGTAGTTGTCTAAGTTATCCCTCCTATACATTATTTCCAGTGCAGTATGCTTGCATGGCATTCCAGTGATTTGAAAGGCCCCACAATCACATGTTCTCTCTTGTAGTTTAACTATGTATGTCCTGCCTAGATCAAACACTTCAAAGATGAACTCACCAGCCATCATCGAGCTTTTTCAACAGTGTCTTTCAGTTTCTTCAGCATTTTTGAGGTAACATTTTGGACCATGTGCGTGCTCTTTCATACCTCTTATGAAGTTTCTTCATTACCTTGCTTCTCAACCCATCAACAAGTGTCAATATAGGTGCTCCACTGAGTTTTTCAACCCAAAAATTAAATGATTCAGTGAAGTTGTTTGTGACATGGTCACATTTGATTTGGAGAGAGAAGGCATGTCTTGCCCAACTTGACTTTGAAATCTGGTTCAAGCACCTTTAAACTTCAATGTTTAAGTTTTGAATCCTTTCCATGGCCTCATTGTACCCCACTAAATCAAAACTTTTTGATGCTTACCAAAAATAGGTTCTAAGAAATAAATCAGGGAATCGAATCTTGAAATTGTTATATATGTGCCAACAGCAATTATTAGGTTTGAATTTTATCCCACCAACTGTTTTATGGGATAAAACCCAAGCCCAATAGCAATATCTTGCTTCTGTAGATAGTACTTGTTCTTCATAAGCAATGTTCAATTCCTACTAACAAAGCCATCAATGAGTTACTACATGTTGATTGTTAATGTAAGTAATAAAATAAAGATAGAATATGATGGCAAAATATTCAATGTACCTTCTGCCTATCACTCATGAAAGTCAATGGGATATCATTGCCAAAAGATAAAAAATGCTCATGAAAATAATAGAAAAATCAGCTCCAACTCTCTTTGTTCTCGCATTCAATAACTGCATAAGCAATAGGAAGGACGTTGTTGTTTCCATCTAATGTCACAGCTGTCAAGAAAACACCACTAAACATTCTTTCAGATGACAACCATCAAAGCCTACAAAGAGCCTACAACCAGCCAAGAAACCATCCTTTTGTGCCTTGAAACTGATGAACATTCTAACAAACCTTGGTTCTATTAATAAACTAAGCCTATCATAGTGGACTTTTACAATACTTTCAGGGTTGTTTTGCCTAACTAACTCAGCATATTTTGGCAGTTTGCTATCGGATTTTTCATGTAATCCTTGAAGAATCTCTAAAGCTCTCTTTTTTGCTCTATACACTTGGTTTTTACTTGGTTTAATACCAAATTTCAGCATCTCTGCAGTTACTCCCTCAGTTGTCATATGAGGATACTCTCTCAATACATCAGCTAATTTCACTGCAATCCAATCAGAGATTACTTCATTATTCTTTTTATTCATTACACATGTGTGCTCAGGATTGTAAGATTTCATTATGAAAGTGATAAAGTCAGCAATTGGAATGCATGTATTCTCTAATTGCAACCTTGTGCACCACATTTGGCAGTCATTCTGATTTTTTCATTCTTCAATCTCACTAATGGAAAGTCTTTTTATATGACGTAATCTTTTAGAACAACCCTAAAGCCATCAAGATCAATAAAAAGCATCCCCTTCTCAAATTCGATTTCATCTCTGGGATTATAAGTTCACATTTTGGACTTCATTACAGCTTTCATATAATCTAGTTCTTTATCAGATTCAGTATCAATCACAACACCTCTATCTTCATTTTCTAAAATCTGAAAAGCCTGCATCACTATTATTTTCAAAACAAAGTGAAGCATCATCATCATCTTGAATGTCATGCAACTTATTCTTCAAATGATATGTCCAAGAGTCATAAGAACTTGAATCATAGTACCCATATTCCCTATATTCATTCCTACTGCTAACCATGTCATCCAAATGTACCACTGCATTATCTTGTATTCCCAAGTTCTCTTGGTCAGCCCCATGATTATTTCCTTCTATGTTGTTAACTTCTGGAGGGGGAAATATATTTATGTCCAACTAGTGAAGGTTAATAATTAGGTCATTTTCATGTAGTTTGAACATTTCCAACACTGACTTATCATCAATGACATCCAAGAAACCCAAATCTCTAGAGATTACACACCATATATGCAGTAGCATATTTAGATTCCCAGGAAATTGATTTAATGCCTTTTCAGCAACATCATTAAGGAGTTCAATATAAGAGTACTTATCAGGGTTGACATTAGAAATTCTACATTTTCTATCCATATAATGGATAACAATATCATGTGTGATGATAAATCCCATCCTACATTTAATACAAATGTTCAGATTTTGTGAAATGCAAGCATGTACAATAAGTCAAGCATATCATAAACAAGTATTGCACTGACTTTAGCACATAAACATAACATTATAGAGGTTGCATATACAGCAGCAAACATAACTTTGTCTGATATTTTTCTAGAGTTTTCAGACAAGTAACATCCTAGTAACCAAACTCCTAATAACATATATCATCTTAAGCAAAAGATTGACATTTGGATCAGTCTGCAATCAGGAAGTTTACTCTTATTGATAACACAAATGACACAAACATAGAGATGGATTTTGTAACTGATTTTTCTACTAGAGGATGGGTGTATACAACAAGCAGATGTTTGAACAATCTCACGGGTTGATCATGTATGATATTAAAGAGTTCAATCACTATGTGTAAGGTTGCAGTGTTCTTGGTTCGAACAGAGAGCAAGAAGCAGCAAGTGAAGTTTCAACTCCAACACCTCTGCACTTCCCTTTTGATATGTCATTCTTATGGTTCCAAAATTTCCCGCTGATAATTGCTACAATACCAAAAATTGGCGCCAATCACCAATTTCTTGTGACTATTTACACACTTTGTTTCGTAGTTTTTTCCCCATTATTCCAATTCATTTTATCATGATAATTTGCAAGGTAATTTCATCATTTAACTCTAATTGATAGAGATATTTTGTCCCCTCGATATGACAAGGGAGTTAAGTGCTAATTTTGAAACCACATGGGTGCTAGGTGAGATTAGGCCTAACCTTAGGGGAGGTTTCTGAAATTATCCCCATGAAAGAACCTTCATGCCCTTCTCAAAATGAAAAGTAAAGAATAAAAGGAGACGAAGCTGCATAAGAAACAGATAATAATAATATGTATAGAAAGGGATATATGCATGAATAAATGAAAAATGTATGCCTAAAATATATGACTTCTTCTAGTATTTTATTAACCCAAGGATAATTACAAAATTGTTCTAAGAGTAAATCACAGAATTTAGAGTCCCAAAATTTTGATTCTATAACTTGTGTTAATCTATGGACAAAGAGGGGAGATATAATAATCCCTTGAACCTTAAGAAAAAAGAAATTGCATTTTTTTTCCAAAGTGGTAGTGCCACAGTAATCAGTTTCCAAATAGATAATAGTCTATGGACAAAGAGGGGAGAGATAATGTCACAACAATCAATTTTTGCATTTTTTTTTCCAAGTGATGACTGATCAACTTTGCAAAATAAATGCCTAAGTTAGACTATTCAATTCTCCTATTAGGAAATTGGTTGTCTCTTTTTTTTGCTTGACACGATAAATCTACACTACTATTCTATACTAAGGGAAGGGGGATTTGAAGAGATCCAAGGACAATCCGAATGGGACTGAATCACACCGGCCCAGACGGATCTATATTAGTCTATACTAAGGGGATGGGGATCTGGAAAGGCCTAAGAACAATTCGGAGGGGGCTGAATCACCACCAGTCCAAATGGGGTACGTAGGCACCCACTAACAACATTTTCGGGAAACCTGAATTTTTAGAATGTAGGTAAGAAAATTTGATCTCTTGATATACACCTAAGAAGAGCTTTAAATCTCTCTTGGTGGCCAACTACTCCTAGGTTAATTCGTTGCCTATTGTAAAAGCTGAAAAAACAATTGTACCAAACTGATGTGGCTTAGGAGATCATGTCAGCAAGGCAGTCCAAACTAGCCTAAAGACCTGCAAAGGAAGAAGAGGATTGGGACTGACTCTCCCAAATCACTCTGATGCTCAAGTTAATTCTGAATTATAAAAGCCGTTTGAGGTTGCAGTAGTTTATTGAGAAGTATTTTCCCAATTGGGCTTTTAATAAAAGTATTTATTTAAGTATTTAAATTCTTTTAAGTATACTATTTGGAGATATAATTTAATAAGTATTTATAGTATTGAATAATGCATGATTTGAAAAATTTTAAATGTATTTATCTCTTTATTTAGTTTATAATATAGGATAAAATGATTAAATTTAATATTTTATTTTAAATCACAAAAGTTACTCTAAAAGTATCTAATTTGAGCTTTTGCTAAAAGTGCTCTTAACACAAAAAATTTCGCTCCTAATTTTATGAGATGATATTCACCAAATGCTTTAAAAGTACTTTTAACACCTAAAAGTTTTTTTTTTTTTTACCAAAATCATTGCAACCCCAAATGTGGTCTAGGAATGAGATAAATTTATAATGTAGATCCTACTGAATGTACCTTTTATGAGTCCATGCTCAGTATTGATAGAGTTCTTTTAGATAACTAACAAAGAGTTAGGATTTATCTCTTTGTGTTGGATAATAATCAACCTAATAATTTCCTTATTATCCGATAGTTATGGATAATACTCCTGAGAAGGATACTCATCAAGGGAGCTTATCCTAGGTAATCCGAAGATTAACAGTTACCTACAACGTCTTGAGCCTTCGGCCATAATTAAATAATATAAATAGTTTGGGAAATTATATTTACAGATGTAAATATAATTAGACGTAAATAGTCAGGGAAATTATATAAATAATTTTAGAAAATACATATATTAGTTACTTATCATAATTTATGATATTAAAAAAAATTTCTTAGAAAACACCAGTATATTTTTAAACACTGCTATTATGTCTATGTAAAATATTGGTATTATTCAACTGTTAAATATTAGTAAAATTAATCTATTTTAGTAATAGATTTCTTATCACAAAAAAATAAAATTATATATTTATACTTTTTTTTCTTTTTTTCCTTGTCAATTATTCTGTTTGATGTTTAAATATATACCGGTATTTTTATGATAATATTTAAATATCTTGAATTATCATAATAAACTTTAAAAAAAAATTTAGAAAAAATAATTTATGTGATTCTTATATTATATGCCTCTGCAATTGTATTACCATTTTTGAACACTACTATGTCGTTTAGCAGAAAAAATATGATAAAACCATTCTCTAAGGATAAAACTATAAAACAACACGTATCCAAGGGTGTGATTGTCTTTTCTCATCTCTCATACACAAAAATTTCATTCCACATGTTTGACCGTATGTGTGCAGGAGGCAATTTGTACAATTTCTAATCAAAGGAGATACTTTGCTACTCAACTCACATTACAGGGGGCAACTTGCTATTAAACCTTTTTTGAGGTAAATTGTAGTGCCTTCTAATGTCTCAATCTTTACACATTTTATCATTTTTTACACAATATTTTCCTTTTCGTTTGTATCCTTTATAGTTAATCAAAGTCTAAATTTCTTTTTAAAAGGATTAGAATTTAAAATTCTACTTATTAACTAGTCATTCAAATTTGTATCATTTAGTTAACAAGATTAATTTTCTTAAAAATAGCTTGACACACAGAGAGTAATCTTGAAGACACTCGTGCAAGGGTAAATGGAACTAGTAGCTTGAAACTGATTAGGTGTTTTCTACTCCACTATTCTCCACTAGACCTGTAATGACCAGTAAGCCAAAGCTAATGCTAGATTATGTTGAATCTAGGAAAGATTTTGATAGCAAGAATCAGTGGTTTTTTTCAATTAATTGATGGACGACTAAAGAAATGAACTGCATTTGAATCAAATTGAAAATTGAAGGGGGTTAAGTGTGACAATCAAAAGAACTGCAGAGCAAAGTTAGGAGGATTTAGTCTATACTAGCCAACATTATGTTCACATCTTCATTGCATTTTGTCCAAGATAAGGGTTTGGAACATAGAGACTCTAAAAATGTTTGGAGGACGGTTTAGTGCAATTAATAAACATAATAGAATTATGATCAAAACTTCCGTGTTTCTTCTAACACCCCGCCAGTACCTCCACTGAGACACCCCAAGTTTCAAGCAGCATCTCACTTTGGAAAAGCTTCAATTGTCTGTCATAATTGTTGAACCAATCTGCAAATTCCGGCAGAAAGTTTTACTGTTAATGTGCTATCATCGGTCATACTATTGAAAAATGCCAGAGAGAAAAAAAACTGTGCCTATCGAGTGCAAGAATGCCAAGTCAAACCATATGCGATCATAAGCGCTTTGTGCTAGCAAACATCTTTCCTACAAGAATGAAAAACGGTTAACGGCTACTGATGCAGATCAAATGTAACTGCTGCTGATCTATAGACTGAACTGGCTTGACTTCTGTGCGGGGTGAAGAATCCTCCTCCATGTCAAGTGCACCATAACTGGTAATAAGCAAGAAATTTACCTGATTTTCCGTGTAAGAAGATTTGCCTTTGTCATGTGCTGTCTTTTTGTGATTTTCAAAGTTGCACGATAACCAACTGGCATCCCCTCTTTCCATGCTCAACACTCATCCTCCAGAAGTTGGAATCCATTAGGATAATCATGCTGTAGTTTCCATTTATACTAGGGATTGGCTCTCTTGCCGTGTTTCCCTAGAATCATAAATGGGATTGTATGTTCACTCTTCTTGATTGGCCGCCCCTTACAAGTTCATATAGAGGAATTCTAATACGAAATCAATGAGAATGGAATACCCGGAGGTTTTGGTGGTAAAAACCACTGTCAAGCGTCAAAAATGTAACCAAATCTTTTCAAGCCAGATACTTGCTCAACAACCTTTCACATATCAATTTTGGACCGATCCTTCAAATGAATAAGCACCCGCATCCTCCCACTTTTGTTCCAAGAATAGATTGATTAAGTACAAGATTTAATGTGACTTCTGCAGCATGTGTTAAGATGGCCTGCCAGTATTTGAATGTGCAGTACCCTGTAGTTTCAGAGACTGCTGTCCACATATTGAAGTAAATAGTCTTCAACTACTTGTAGATCCATCCCAGATGTCTTTATTGTTTCACTTTGGTTTTTTTTTTCTTACCAAATATTCCTTGCCCATCCCCCACCTCTCAGTAATTTTTTAACTCAAACAGACATGCCTGGATTGATAAACATACTGATTGCACTGAGTACATGTCCAACAGGAATGAGGCTACCTGAACAGAGTATCAGTCTAATTTTTTGGGTCAAATAACAGAGTATCAGTCAGGTACCACTTGAAAGATAATTGCCACACGCTTCAGGTGCATGCTCTGCAATCTGCAAGACTATTGCATCCAAAGAAGGGGTTATCCCGAAAATGAAATCAACTTTTAGGTTCAACTGAGGAATCACAGACAGCATTTCCAATATTGCATTAGTTGTCTAATAAGTTATAATTACAATGAAAACAAAATGAAACAACTGATAATCAGAATCACAGTATAGCATAAAGAAGATTTCCTCATAATAAAATGCTGCACAATGCCACAATAAAACACAACGATTCCATCTGGATCACATTGTGTGGACACAAACAGACAAAATGCATTTTGTGTGGTGAGCATTGCAAGTCTGAGGTGAACAGGTTGGATTAGCTAGCTTACGCAGGACTAAAATGGGCTCTTACTTGTTTAAAGAGTTTCAGAAGAAGATTACTTAGAAGATTGGAAGAAATTTAACTAGTACTATCATCATCTTCCAGAAAGAAGCGTCAATTCCCGAAAGCTGCCACTCTAATTGCAACAAATTTGGCATTTCCATGGCAATAAATACCATAACGTCAAGTTTCTGCTCTACAGAAGTCAGTCTATGTGAAAATCTCTACGAAATCAATTTACGGATAAAACCAATGCAAACAGTTGAACAAGCAGTTTTGCTCTGAGATGCATTTTGACCACAATAGCTGGAACAAGTTCTCCCGATGTCCAAGCAAGATGGAAACTTTAGTTTGGTGTCCATGCATGATGGCACAGCATGGCATTCACTGTTCTTGTTTTTATTACCTTTCAATAACAACAGCAGACTCGGGAATGCAATCAACCTGCATTCTTTTATGCCTTCATGCTAAATTTACTTCTTTAAGTTTCACCTCTAAACTCAAGATATCAGCAAATCCAATGATTCTCAGCCAGATTTATGGAAAACCCAGTTGAAGCTCACATTCAAATACCAGAATCACAAGATTAAAAATTTCAAATGATTAACAGCAGCAAGTTCAGAATATAGATGGTTGAGCCTGCTATTAGATTCTCCAATCAACAAGATCGTAGGACCAATATCACCAGCTCACATATAGAGAGCTACAACTACCACTAGTACTACCAGCAAAACAAGAGAGTGTGGGTTCAAACTCCATGTATTGATGTTGTGGTGTTCAAGTTTTCTCATTCCACTCTCCAAATTGCAATAATGGATGATTTATATTCCATTAAGAGAGATACAGCCAGCAATTGCTAAGGACCCTAAGCCAATTAACAAATGACAAATATTCAAACTGTCTCTTACATAATTCACAAAACCTTATTCGGCCAAGAAGATGATTACAAGCACAACTAATGGTTATATGCAAGGAAAACCAAACAGAGTATCAAAGATACTTTTGAAACACATTAAACCCTTGAACAGGCCGTATATCCTCAGAAACAGCAAAGCTTTAATTAGCATCAAACATGGTACAAAACTCTTGGATCATAAGCGTTTTTCAGATTTTATACAAATACCAACCCTGACACCATTCATCTATCAATTAAACCAAATCAGCAACCAGTTTCTCTATTTTAGACCACCAAACCAAACAGAATATCAAAGATATTCTCCGTACAAGTTAAACCCTTGAACAAGCCATGTATATTTAGAATCAGCACAATTTGGATTAGCATGAAATAAGGTACAGTACTCTCTGATCATAGTCAATTTCACAGTATATACCAAAAATAACCCACCCTGACTCTTCCATCAATCGAAACCGCAATGAAGAACCAGTTTCACTATCTTAGACCCACCCAAATCCAAAAAAGACATACTGGACTATGTTGATTTGATTACAAAGATGTAATATGAACATCTGGGGAAACAAACCAGAAAAGGGACTTGATTTGGATATACAATTCTTTGATCAACCAACATGGAAAGGACCAATATCTCCATTTCTGAGAGAGCTAGCAATCTCATCAGCAACTGACAAGCAAGACATCACCCAACCACTCAATGCTGTCCATATTAGATTCGCTAACCAAAATGTGATACTCCATGGCACCGCCATAATTCTGAAGTCGTCCTCTTCCTTCAAATCCCCGATTATTTGGAAATTCGAAAGTAAACCAAAATGCAAGATTCCAACTTTCTCGTCCAACCGACACCTTCAATTTCCTTCTCTATATGAAAATTCATCAAAATCCCTTAAACCCCTTTTCTTCTCTACCCTAATTCCCGAATGAAATTCAAATATGTTGAATTCGATTGAATTCGAGAGGTTCTCAACAATTCAGCAACTCTTCCCCAATTCACGAAAAACCCACTAAACCATCAACCTTCAATTATACTTTTCCTTCATTGGATAGATGAAACAATGCAAACCCATTTCATATCCACTCCCAAATATCAATTCAGAACTCTGTCAGGGAAAAAGCTGGTCCCCTGCAAATATTTTCAGCTAAAAACATCGCCAGCTCTCTGCGGAACAATATTTTGATTTGGTAATGGATAGAATTGAAGGAATGATCATTCTTAGGAAAGACACTTGTCGGTCGCAGAAAATACGGGCAATTTCGGGGCTGCCTGTGGTTTAATTGATACGCTTGATTGGGACTTGGTGTTGGGCCGGTTGGCACTCACAGGCCACGACTCATTTTTGGATCTGTCTTCTTCTTGTGATTCTGGTGTTTATTAAAGGATAACTTTACTGTTTCGGGTCATTGGTTGGAGAACTGCACAAATAGTCCCTCATATATTATAAATGTGAAAATTTAGTCATTGAGATCGAAAATGATCACTTTTAGATCTTAGCAAATAAAAAATGATCAATTTAAGTCCTTTTTCACTTTTTCGAATGATTTTTGGTGGGAACGTGTCATGCGCATATCACATACCCAACTTATAAAGGATAAAAAAGCCAAACCACTTACCTGTTGATCAAAATGTAAGGGACGAATAATCCCTAAAATTCTCCTTCTCTCCTTCATCAAAAGCAAACCCTAAATCTAAGTTTCATCTCCATGGCAAAACCACCAACTTGTAATTGCGGTGTACTAGCGAGAGTGAAGACTAAGTGGATGGCTAAAAATCCAAGAAAGAGATTATATGGTTGCGCTTACTACAAAGTATGTGTCTGCCTGATTTCTATTGCTTTTTATTTCAAAAAATGTGAAATTTGAATTGGTAATGATTGAGGTTCAACAGCATAATAGTGGCGGCAACTGTGGCTATTTCAAGTGGTACGATACAAGCGGTTGTGAGAGATGCGATAAATTAATGAGGCACATAAGAAGATTGATGAAGAGGATAAGAGAGTTGGAGGCAAAGGTGGAAGAAACAAGTCGCAAAGAGAAAATAATGAAATTCTTTTTCGTAGTTGCAGACATTTTTGCGGAAAGATTGAGTTTAACTACCATTTGTTGGTGTAGGTGGTGAACTGGATGGCTCTTATTTGTTGTATTTAGATTGGGTTACGGTTTAGTGCCCCTGTTGATTGTACAAATTGGATTTGGAATGCATTTATCGAGCTTAAGTTCTCTCTGCTATTGTGATTTTTTCTTGAATATGAGCTTACAGCATAATATGAAATAAAAGTCTAACTTGAATGTGTTATAAAAAATTGGCCAGAAACAAGCTTGTATTGAAAGATGATGAAGATGATAATGGCGTTGTAGACACCAAATTTTTTAGTATATTTTTATTTACTATTATTTTTATTTTTCATGTTAGTTTTTATTTATTTTTAGTCTTTTATTTTTGTTTTGAGTCATTTTAGCATAGATTTTTTTTGAAAAAAAGAGAAGAAAAATTATTAGCATTTTGTTTTATCTTTTATTCATAATTTTGTTCATTTTATCTGATTTTTATTTAAATTTTTATTTTTCTTTATTTATTTGGTTCATTATTATAATATAAAAAAAAAGAAAAGAAAAAAAAGAAAAAGAAGAAAATAAAAAAAAGAAGAGTTTAGCATTTTAGTTTATGCCTAGTTTTGCTCCTTTTATTCGATTTTACTTATTATTGATTAACTGAAAAAGGAAAAATGAAAAAAAAGCAAAAAAAGGAAAAAGAAAGAAAAATTAACATTTCATTTTTTTTATGCCTAGTTCCGCTCATTTTATTCAATCTTTCTTCATTAGTTATTTTTCTTAATTAGTTATTTATATTGTGTTAAATTAGTATTAAAAAAAAAAAGATTTTTACATGCAAGCTGCGGAAACGCAGCTTGCAAGGACAGTCACGCATGCCCCATCAGAGGGCTGGATTTTAAGGTAGGGACAAACCCCTCATCCTCACCTTTGGGTGAGGGTTTAGGAGCCTTGGGTTCCATATAAAAAGAAAAAAAAAAGCAGAGAAGAGGAGTTTTTGAGAGTTGACGGCTGTAGAGGAAAAAAGAGCTACGAGGGTTCTGGGGAGAGAGCTTTTGGTGACGGCTGGGGAACGGCTGATGGAGGTGGGACGGCTGGAAAAAAGGCAGTTTTGAGGGAGTGGCTAGAAAAGAGAGAACGAGAGAGAGAGCTGGGAGGAGGGCTTCGGCTGGAAATCAGAAAAGGAAAAGGAAGGATCTTCGGTTGGCATCGCCTGCATCAGCGCTGGAGTCTCTTGCAACCCAGTTCGTGGATTTAAATTGCCAGAGCCGTGCGATTTCCAGGAGCCTCTACTGTTTCGTTTAGCAGCCTAGGTGCTTTCAGGTAGTCATGGATCCTTTTCAATCTTAGTTTGACAAAATTTTCTTCCTTTCCTAAGTGTTGTCGATGCTTGAGGACGAGGACTGTAAATCATCCTTCTCTTTCTTTAGTCGTCGAAGTTGTGACCTGTTTGTCGTTCTTGTTTTTGTTTGTCGCTTGACTGAGGATGCCATGAACTTGTTTGCTATCAAAGCTGTGTTAGAATCTTCTTGTTGCAAACTTAGGAACCAAAAAGCTGTTAGCTTTCGTGCTTTCTTTCCCTTGTGAAACTGAATGAGTGTGGTTCGTGAGTTGCAAGTGTCGTTCTTAGTATCTTGTTTGTTCACATGATTTGGGTCTTAGGCTGTTTTCTTGAAGTTTTAGGTTTAAAGTTGGCAGATGTTCATACGCCTTTATACTGCCGAACTTCAGTTGGGATTGGATGATTCCGTTCCATTTTCCCTGCTGCATTTCATGTTGCACTGCTGTATTTAATCTTCCCTCTCCCCTTCGTCCCAAGTTTTTGTGCTGGAGTGAGTTAGGAGTTGTATTAAGTCCCTTTTAGTTCATTACATTGAAGCTTAGAGTAGCCGAGAGTTACCCTTGATCATGTTGCAGCTGTGCGAACAGCTTCCTTTTTCTCTCGAGCTGCTGAAGTTTGTTTTTTTTGGTTTGTTTTTTTTTCTGTTTTGGGTCTGATATCTTGAAGGGCTAGAGTTCAGGTTCTGACGAATATTCAGGGCATTTAGATTGTGTTGCTTTGCTGCATTTTCATGTTCAGAGACCTTGTTGAACCTTCCCGCTCCCCTTTGTCCCAGATTCATGTGTATAAATAAGTCATGGCATGTTTTGAGTCATTTTGTTTTTTCGTTGTTTCTAGTTAAAGGTATTAGCATCAATTTGAGCAACTAAAAATGTTGCAGCAATGCTGATAGCTCGCGTTTAATTGTTGTAAAGTGAAGTATGAACAGGCTTTTCTTTTTCTTTTGATTGCCGAGAGTCTCAATTGCAGAAATTCTTGCTGCATTTTTCTTGTGTGAGTGCATGTTTCTTGTTCCCATTGATTGGATTCTATCGGATGGGATGAAGGGAGTACTCAGCTACCTTTGGTTAATGATGTTGGAAGATGTATGTAATTTTGGTAACTAAATGCTGGGTTAGTTTGCAATCTTTCCTTTGTGTTAAGATGAGCTGCAAAGTTGCAGCAAACATGTTTTTTGCTTGTTGACTGTTTTTGGACTGTTTGAACATTTCTTCAAGACTTGCATAATTGTTTCTTTTAAATTTTGTTTGAATTAGGATGTGGAATATATGTGTTTTGTTGCTTAAGTTAAATTTTGAAGTCTAGATGACAAGTTTTGAATCAAAGTTTTCCTTGTTTGAATTGAAATGGTAACAGGTTGGTATTGCAGAAGCATATGTTTCGTAGGTTTGCATGGGTTGCATGAAAAAGTTCACAAAAATTGCACTTTGACCCCCCAAGTTCCCCTTTGTTTCACTATGACCCAATCAATTGAATAATTTCATCAATTTGATCCTTCGCAGTTTTGATTTTTGCAACTTCATTGCTTGTTTGCTTTAATTAATTACCATAGTTTGTTTAATTGCATTTAATTCGTGACTTTAGGGGCTTTATGATCAAGTGAGCTTTGTTTTGCACATTTCTTTTAATTTTTCTTAATTAAAGTGGTACCTTGACCTTTTTATTGTTTTGAAGCCATTTTTCCTTCATTTGATCACCATTGCAAGGGAGGTACACTCTATCCCTTATTTTGACCTTATCTGACCCTATGTGATCCAATGTGCTAAGTGAAAATTGCATGTCTACTTTGCTTTCCTTGCTTTTCCTTAATTCCTTTCATTTATTTCATTTACTTTTGCTTTTTGTTAAGTTGTGCTTTTATTTATTTATGGAGTATGTGTACACCTCTTGGCTTGTAATAGATAGGGCTTGGAGAGCATTTTTGTCCATTTTCCCCTTCCCCTTTTTGTTTTAGTTAGCAAAAATGTGATAGGTTCATTAGATTGATTGTTTGCTTTTGTTGCTACGTGTTAATTTGATTTATTAGGCTCTTGCATTTAGTCGAGCATGCTAAGTGTTATGTGCTACGTGTTTATGGGTGATTGGCATGTCTACTTGCTTTCTATAGTCATGGATGAATGTAATGGATGAATGCGCGCCACCACACTAGTCCAACGCTAGTTGTGGCTCATTGTCCCGTTTTCCACTAGTCCAACGCTAGTAGGAATGCATAGATATGGGCTAGTCCAACGCTAGACCCTTAGGGATTTCCCTCGCTAGTTCATACTTGCATGTTTCACTACATTTCATGCATTTTTAAGTTTTCTAGCATTTGGCATGCTCCTCCAACCCTTTCCCCTTCATTTTAGGCTTTTGCATCCTCATGCTAGATATAGGGTACATTTGCCTGAGAGCCCCCTTTCGATAAGGGAAACGAGCGAGTGTGGCTACAAAATAGCCTTAGCACGCTAGTTCTTCCTTCTAATCAAAGGGAAAATTAAAGTCGTGAAATTAGGAGTCATTCCCGTACCCGACTTGATGCATTCCTCTAGGTTCATGCACTCTCATTCTTATCATATCACTTCCTCACTCTTTTATCCACATTTTCTCACTACCTATATTTTTCTCAATCCATATGCCATGTTTGCACATTTTTCTTCTTTTATCATTTATTTTCTACCTCGCAAATTGCACCCAATTGCACTTATATGTATCTACTATCATATTTTCATCCATTTGCACACAAACACCTTTATTTTCTCCATTTGCACACATGCACTTGTCTTACATTTGCACACATGCACGTTTTCTTACATTTTCACACTTGCACTCATATTTGAGCCTTCATTTGCATCATTCGCGACCTCTATGAGGACTTTCCTTATTGGCCACCACAACTCATGTGATTGGGACCAAAAAGCCTCGTAAGAGACATTTTAGATTTAGAATTGCATTTCTTTTTCATATCCATTAGTCATATCCAACATGCAACGCATATTTTGGGTAGAAGAATTAGAAAAAGAAGGGTTAAGTCACGCAACTAGCTTTGGCTAGGGTAAGGGAGTGCCTTAGGCTTTGCCTTTGCCTTCTCCCTTATTAAATGTGACCCCCGATCCCTTGTTTTGGTTACGTAGACCTAAAAGTTCTTAAAAAGGGGTTTGTTTACTTTGCTTTCCAAAAAATCACTTTTTGGGTGATTTGGTACACCCTAACTCTATACCAAGTGGCGACTCCATTTTCCATTCAAAAACCCTTTTTGAACTTTGTTTGGCCAAATCGTCGCATTTTCAAGTCCCATGGCTTTTTATTTTCACTTTCACACATGTTCACATACATATCCACACACTACTTTCACACACTCAAAAAGTGGGGCGCAACAGGCGTGATTATAAGTGAAGAAACAGTAGAAAGTGAACCAATTAGTTGCACCAGAAATAAGAAGAGCATGCATTCCATTGCTAAAAAAAAAAATAGTACATAACCCAGTCAAGTACATTTATTACAATATGCATTTCACCAAAAAAAAAATGCAATGAACTAAGAAGTCAATTCCATTGCTCTAAAAAAATGGTCTGCTAAAGTCAAATACTAGACAAAAAGAACATCTTCTAACTTCTTAAACACTTAAATAAGGCCATTTGCAACAGCACCCCATAGTCATCTAAGTCAGCTTGTCATCCCTGCTTGCAGTACTTTTAGAGATGGATACGTTTGCAGTTAATGTCTTCTTAGGCCTCTAAAGATACAAACAAAACGATGAGGAGGTCATTCATTGCATACAATATCTGAGATTTGATAGATGATATATGAAGTTGACAATAACAATTTACTTACAACCAGTCCAGGTGGTTCCCATGGGTGTCTCTTATAGAGAGAAACCAATGTTGAATCACAACTACTTTGAGTGTGTCCAAATCTCTGACATATACCATATCTATACTTGACTTTCGTACCCTAACAGTTGGAAACCAAAAAAACGAGTAAATAATAGTATAGAAGGAAGCAAACATGCTACACAATGAAATTAGTATGAACAAATAGAGAAGTATGAATTGGAGATATTGCATTCTTTCTTGTTGATGTTGGAGTAGGTGGTTGGCTGGTTATAGGTTCACATGGGATTTGACTGATGAGATCAAACAACATTTGGTCACTTATATCAGTCTCCAAGCCACTTGCACCAAAGACTGCTTCATGTGTTAAATTGGACTGTTTGTTTGCAACATGAGTAGCATTTTGAGGCTGGTAATTAGTATGCTGAGGTTGGGACTGCTTAAATGCGAAGTTGGAATGTTTGTTTGCACTAGGATTTATGGTATTAGGAGTCTGTTGCTGTGGCTGAGAGCTACTTGTAGTCTTAGTAGCTTGTTGCTGGATATTTCCTTAGTCAAAATTGCTCAGACACTTCCTACTATTGTGGCCTTTTTGTTTACACTTTCTACAATTATAATCCATTAGACCCACTATAGACAATCTCTTTGTTTGTCCTTGAGAAGCTATTGCAATTGGTGGCTCGTCTGGTTATTTTCTTCTCGTGTCAGCCAGCAAACTTGATGGTTTCAGGTGCTAGGAGAGGCCTCTTTTTCAACACCATTGAGAGGATATATTATAGGCCCATATGCCCTCATGTAGGCCACATTTGAATAGCATTCATTAA
Source organism: Coffea eugenioides (assembly GCF_003713205.1). NCBI lineage: Eukaryota > Viridiplantae > Streptophyta > Magnoliopsida > Gentianales > Rubiaceae > Coffea > Coffea eugenioides. The sequence goes on along the minus strand of NC_040040.1, from coordinate 23,173,526 downwards.
CAAAGTTCTCTGGAGGCTCCTTTGCCAAAATAATGGCACTCATTTTGCATGAGCACAATGAATGCCATTTAGTTCTACTAGCCAATTCACAGTGTACCTATCCCCATACATACACCTCACTTCATAATACCAGTCCCTTGAACGTGTAGCTATGCAAGCACTAGAAGCATTTTTTATTTTTCCAACTTCTTTAAAATTTTTGGACATACCTTTCCTGTATACTTATTCATCCACTCCCTCTTATTCTTCATTCTAACCATTAAGTAAAGTCCCCCAAAGGTGTCGCTACGCAAATTCACAGTGTACCTATCCCCATACATACACCTTACCTCATATTACAAATCTCTCGAAAGTGTAGCTATGCAAGCACTATAAGCACTTTTTACTTTTTCTGTTGACATTGGTTCCTAATTTTATATGTTTACAAAACAATGGATAATACTAATATCTTTTTAAGAAATATTTTCAGTTGTGAAGCAAATTAGATTCGAAGATCAAGTGCAATTGAAAGGGACAAAGGCTGCTGAAAGCTGTCGGACGCTTGGATCGGACGTCCGATAATCATTACGTAACTTCGGACGCTGAATATGTCTCCACCGGACGTCCGATAGAAACAAGATGATTTTTTAAATCTCTTTATTTGCTGTCGGACGCACAAAGAGTTTGCACCGGACGTCCGATAGAATTGAAGAAAATTTCTCAAACTCACTGCCTACTATCGGACGCAAAAAATAGGAGTACCGGACGTCCAATACTCCAACGGCTAGTTGACTGTTCAGCTACTTTCTATCCGTTGGAAGCATTAATGAAGCACTTTCTTGGTCTCCTATAAATAGAGTATGGTCAGAATCTTCAAATAACTTTTGCACACTGAAGATACAAAAGATCTAGAGTGATTTTAGTGAAAAAAATACTTTCCAAAAAAGATTTGTAGTCTTAGTGGTGTGAGGTTCATTGCAAACTTTTCATTTGTGAGTGAATACTTCATGAGTGTAGCTCTGCGAGGGTTGTCTTGAGGGATAGTAAAACGTCCTAACTTGATCGAGTAAAGTTCGGGGTAAGGAGGAAGTGAACCTTCCTTTGTACACAAGAGTGATTGTAATTCATCAACTTGAAGAAGTTTGTTTGAATTAATCTACAAGTTCAGGAGGAGTTGGGTAGTTAATTGGTTTGCAATTCTTTCCTTGTTATTTACTTATTGTTACGTTTGTGATCTTTGCATTGTTTATCTCTTTCTTTCTTTTTTTTGTCAAAATGTCATCATTTAATATATATGTGATAAAAGTTACAATATTCCTAGCATATACATACTACTGGCACACGGCCAGGGCATCTTTGTGGGCTTCAGTCTTAAGCCACACAGGGAAGTCTAGCTCCTACCTTGCTTCATCAATTAGGTTGATTGCAAACTTTGCCAAACCATGACTAGTGCGATTATGTTCCATTCCAATAAATATGAAGGAACATCGCCAAAAGGATCGACTAAGATGTACGATATCATCTACCAACATATCTAACAGAAATAACCAAATATATCTGTGATTAATTCTATCCACTAAACACTTACAATCTGAGTGTATGAGTAGAGATGTCCACCCTTCTTCCAAAGTTTTGAGCATGGCTGATCTGATTGCTTCTGCTTCTAATATGGCAGCATCTTTCATCATTCCAGTAGGGATTGCCCATGTTTTGACCAATCTTCCATTATGGTCCTTTGCTGCAATGCCCAATCCCCCTCTACTTCTCTTATCGTCCATTGCTGCATCCGTGAACATTAGAATGGCATGTTGATCATGGAGCTCTTTTGTGATGATCCTCGTTGGCACTTCTGGCTCATCCTTTTTGCTTTCCCCATTCTCCAAGTCTCACATCTGTTTGTACTCCAACCATTCTTCTAGAGCTCTACTTGAAATCAGGTTACCTTTTGTGCTTTCCTTGTTGAAGTTGCAGGCATTTCTGGCTTTCCACAATTGCCACAAGAAGTTTATTGTGGCTTCTATGTGACTGATGCCCTTAACTCTGCTTCTAGTACCCTGCAATGCTTCCCACCACCTCCAGAAATTCCACGAGCTTTCTTGAATACCGTCCCATTTGATAGGGAATGTCTTCCAAGCCTCTCCTTTAGCTTTACAGTTGAAAAAAAGGTGCTCTAAAGTTTCTCCCCCTTCACCACAGCATTTGCACCACTTATCCCCTTTACCAGTTCTTCTATGCACTTCTTCGTTTGTGGGCAGAATGTTATGAAGACATTCCCATAGGAAGTGCTTCAGTTTATGTTTTATGTTTAGATCCCAGACTTGATGCCATAGTGTAGGATCATCCTTCCTTGAGCTGGATCCCTCGTTTGGTTGCATCTTATTGGCCTTCTTGCTCGATTTCAATCTGGCTTGAGCGTATCTTGACTTGGTGGTGTAGTCTCCACTACTGCTATGCATCCAAACGAACCTGTCCTGCCTTTCCTGGATGCTGAGAGGGATCATTAGTACTTGTTCCGCCTCTTCTCTTGAGAAAATGGACTGAATAAGATTGTTGTTCCATCTCTTGTTACTGATCAACTCACAGACTTTGTCTATGATACAATTTTGAGGTCTAGCTGATCTTATTAGTCCATTCATACCATTGGGAACCCATCTATCTTTCCAAATTGCAGTTGATTTACCATTTCCTATCTGTCTTCTAATGCCATTTTCTAGCAAAGGGATTGCACTTTGGATGCTCTGCCATATCCACGATGAACCAGACTTTGCTTTGGCCTGCAAAATAGGGGAGTTCGGAAAATATTTTCCTTTCATTACCTTACTGACCAACAACTCAGGTTTTGTTAGAAGTCTCCATGCTTGCTTGGCAAGTAAGGCTTCATTGAAGCACTTTATGTCACGAAATCCAAGCCCTCCCTTACCTTTGACATCAGTCAGGTCCCACCATTTTTTTCAATACATTTTCTTCTCGCCTGGGTCATTTCCCCACCAAAATCTCGCCATCATGCTGCTTAATGCTTTGCATAGTCCATCTAGAAGCTTGAAAACTGACATGGTATATGATGGTAGAGCTAATGCAACTGATTTGAGAAGAACCTCTTTGCCCGCATTACTTAGCATCTTTCCCTTCCATCCTTGCAGCTTGCCAATCATCTTCTCTTTCAGAAACCTGAATGTGCTGTTTTTAGATCTTCCTATAACCATAGGGAGACCCAGATACTTTGCCTGAGAGACATGCTGGATGTTGCCAAGAGTTTGGAAGACCTCTTGCTTGTTTTCCTGGGAAGTGTTTCTGCTGAAAAGAACTACTGATTTCTCAATGTTGATCTTTTGTCCTGAAGCTAGTTCATAGATTTGAAAGATTCTGGTGATCTCACTTGCCTCCTTAGAGTTAGCTTTACAGAAGATCAACGAGTCATCTGCGAAAAATAAATGGGATATGACAGGGCCATTCCTGGAGATTTTAATTCCTGTTAACATATTGTTCCTGCAAGCAGATGTTAAGAGGTTCGCAAGGCCTTGAGCACAGAAAAGAAACAAATATGGGGACAGTGGGTCCCCCTGCCTAATGCCTCTAGAAGGACACATATAGCCTGTTTTGTTCCCATTGATATTAAAGGAGTAGGAACAGGAGGATATACACCCTTTGATCCAATTGATCCACAAGGGGCAGAACCCCATTTTACTAAGGACACAAAGCAAAAACTGCCATTCTACTCTATCATAGGCTTTTGACATGTCTAGTTTAAGAGCCATGTATCCCTCTCTCTTGCCCCTCCTATGATTAAGCCAGTGGATATATTCATGTGCTATCATAACATTATTCAAAATTTGTCTTCTTGGTACAAAAGTAGCTTGACCATTACTTATGCATTCATTCAAAAAAGGCTTCATTCTATTTACAAGAACTTTGGAAGTGATTTTATAAACAACATTGTATAAGCTGATTGGTCTATATTGAGAAAGATTCAATGGCATATCAATCTTAGGAATTAGTGTGACTAAAGTTTCATTTAGAGCTTTGCACAAATGGTCCAGCTGAAAGTAACTCTTGATAGTCTTCACTGGGTCCTTTTTAATGATACCCCAGAATCTTTTAAAAAATAAGGGAGACATACCATCTGGTCCCGGGGCTTCATTGGGATGCATGGAAAAAAAAGCTAGCTTAATTTCCTTCTCTGTTCATCTATTCTGTGATTGTTCTAGGAATGCCCTGAAGGATCTCATCGAAATTTGTGGGCCATGTGCTTTTAAACAAATCCTGGTAGTATCTTGCTACTTCTTCACCTATCTCCTCATCTGTTTCACACCAACCCCCTTGTTCCTTCTCCAATCTGAATATCCTATTTCTCCTTGCTTCTACTGGCAACTCTCATATGAAAGTAAGCTGTGTTTTTGTCCCCCTCTTTTAGCCATTTGCATCGAGATTTTTGGGCCCAAAAAGCTTCTTCCTTAGCATACTCAGCACTCAATTTCCTTTTAAGATCCATAATCAGAGATTGTTTGTTCTGTGCATTCCTTTCCTGTGTCTTCCCAATTAGATCTTTGATAGCCAAACTATTGGCTTTACTGTTTGACTGAAATCCTTTATTCCATCCTTTGAGTGCCAGTCTGCATTCCTTGATTTTCCTTGTTATTCTATAGCCTCTGGATCCCAATTGTTGTTTCTCCCATGCTGAGTCCACTACCTTTTCTACTTCAGGATACTGCAACCATCTTGCATCAAATTGGAATCGTTTTCTACATCTTTTCCTTACTGGTCTGGTATCCATTAGCAGCATAGCATGGTCAGACGCAGCAGTTTGTATGTGCATCAAATTTGCTCCACTATTGTTCCTGCACCACTCTACACTTGTTAGAACTCTATCTAATCTCTCCTTTATCTTTTCCCCAGAGCTCCAATTGTTGTTCCATGTCCAGGGCAACCCTTTAAAGCCAAGGTCAACGAGCTCATTTCTGGTAATAAAATTCTTGAACTTAATAAAAGACCAGCTTTCTCTTGTCTTACCACCCCACTTTTCATCGTTGGAGATTATATCGTTAAAATCACCAATGAGCACAATTCTATTGTTCCACAACCTTTTCTTGTTAGATAAAATTTCCCACTGTTTCTGCCTAATAGATGCCACTGAGTTTGCATATGTACATATACACCACCAGCTATCTGATTCCTGATTAGCAGCAATTTTAACCTCAATGGTAAATTCCGTGAACAAAATTTTGTCAATGTTTAGTTCTTTGTTCCAAAAAATAGCTAAACCACCTACCTTACCAATCGGGTTAACCACAAAAATATTATCATAGTTGACTCTTTTTTTTATTTTTTCCATGATGTTTTTTTGATTTTTAGTTTCACTAAGAAAGACCAGATTTGGGGAGTAAAGGTTACAAACCTCCTTGAGACTGGGAATCGTCAAGGAGCTCCCGGCACCTTGACAGTTCCACGCCAGAACTTTCATATTGTACCGGGAGACCATTCCAGGTTGGTCTCCATAACCTTCAGCTCATCATTCACTTCCGTTTCTCCTTCCTTTTTGCTTATTTTTGGTTTCATTTCCTCATCTTTCATCATATCCACTTCCATTGGTTGGGTCATTTTTCTTTTTCCACCCACTTTCTCGATCACCGAACACCCATTCTGGCAGATTTCCATCAGTGGTTCCCTGTTAATCATGTTGCTGCTATTCCTAATATTTCTTCTTCTGATTTTGACCTCTCTCATCTTGCTATCCTTTTTATTTCCATCGTTTTCCTTCTTCTGTGAATAGCTATTGTTTGGAGTTTCCATTTCCAAATCCATTGAGCTTGCTATGACTAGGGGTGAGCAATTACGGTAATTACCGAATTACCGACCGAAATCGATTTCAATTTGGTAATTCGAATTCGGTAATTCGGTAATTAGGTCGGTAAATCGGTGGTATCGAATTAGTAAGAATCGAATTAGGGTCGAATTTGGTTTTGGGGTTCTTGAATTCGGATTTACCGAATTCGAATTTAATTCGGTAAAACGGTAAAATACTACCGTTTTCAAATTCGAAATTCCGAATATTATTATACCTCAAGCTTTTGTCGGATGTTCCAATTTCAGACTTTCAATACCCTAAATTAGCATTCGTTCTAATTTCACTATTTCTGCTCTCCTCTTCCTCTCGTAGTCTCGTTCCTTTGCGCCGTCGCCCACTGAAGTCTAAGCCAAGCTGTTTGCCTGTTTCTGAGTTTCTTCTCTCCTCAACTGAAGATACTTTCTCAGTTTGACAGCTTCTCCTTTCCTCTCCTCAACTACAGAAGCCTCCTCCAGCCGGTTCTCTCCAGTCTCCATACTCACTCCTCCAGCAGTCCAGCCTCCTCCAGTCTCCAGTCTCCAGTCTCCTTAGCATTCGTTCCAAGATTTAGGGTTTGTCTCCTCTCCCTCTCTCTCTTTCTCACACATTTCTTTTGGGGCTCGGCCTGTTTTGTCCATTTTGCTATTTTTTCCTCTATTAAAATGGAAACTAACAAATGAATTCTGCGTGTAAATTTACCTTTGTATCGAATTATTCTTCCTGGCTGTTCCTTTTGTTCTATTGAACTGATTTTTTATGGCTTTTTCTTCCTGGCTGATGCTCCACTATTGTGTCGGATTAATCATTGAACCTTAGCGACAGGCAATTTCACAAAGTAGTTCTGAGCTATGGTCGTTGTGCAGTTCTGGTTGAGTATGTTGATTAATGTCTAAAACTTTGTTCTGGTTTTAGCTTACTGAACTCATCTGATGCATGAAACCAATGATGGTTCAGAATCATGTAGTATTACATATTTATCTAATAGGTTTAAGATGAACACATAAATTTTGATGGATTAGTATACTTTTAGAGATTATTCCTACTTTTCCACTTTGAATATGTGAATAATAGATTTCAGGGTCGTATTATTCTTTAGAAGCTATGAGCAAATTTTCTCAAAATATCTTGGATTGGATATGAAATTAGACCTACTGAGGTCAGTGAGAAAAAAGTATTATATACCTTTTCTGACTTGTGAAATCTTTGTGTTGTGTCCTTGTTCTGGTCAAAGGTTTCAAGTGCTGGCACACTGAAGCTATGTCTACTACTGATGGTGAGAGTAATCCAAGTTGCAATGAGCTGGAACAAGAAGGATCATCTGGAACTCTTCCTCCTAGTCCTACTACACAAAGCTGCGAAGAATCTGGTTTTGCCAAGAAAAGAGGAGAGTACAAGAAGAGGTCCAAAGCTTGGGATCATTTTCATGTAAAGCATGTGAATGGAGTTCGTCATGCAATTTGCAAGTACTGTGACAAGGACATAGCTGCGGATCCCAAAAGTCATGGTACGACTCCCCTTAATACTCATGTAGCTAAATGTCCTCTAAATCCTAAAAATAAGCACACTGGCCAGGCTACTTTGTGTTTGGGTGAAACTGAAACCTTAGCGGGAGAGGTTAAAGGGGCACTCATAAGTTGGAAATTTGATGCGGAAGCCATTAGAAAAAGCTTAGCTTATATGGTAATTGTTGATGAGTTGCCATTTAAACATGTAGAGGGTAGAGGCTTTCAATATATGATGCGGACTGCTTGTCCATCATTTAAAATTCCTTCGAGATGGACTATTTCTAGAGATTGCTATCAGCTGTATTTAGATGAAAAAACTAAGTTGAAACAACTCTTGAAGAATAACAGTGGCAGAATTTGTTTAACCACAGATTCTTGGACATCCATTCAAAGGATAAACTATATGTGCCTCACTGCCCATTTCATAGATAATGATTGGAAACTGAACAAAAAGATCCTAAATTTCTGTCCTATTGCTAGTCACAAGGGAACTGAAGTTGGTAAGGCCATAGAAAAGTGTCTACTAGAATGGGGAGTTGATGATATCCTAACTGTCACAGTTGACAATGCAAGTTCCAATGATGTAGCTGTCCAGTATTTACGAGGAAAGCTTCAAAATTGGGGAAAAGCTGTGTTAGGGGGGAAATGGACTCATGTGAGGTGTGTAGCTCACATAGTGAATCTAATTGTTAATGATGGCATCAAAAAACTTGGGGAATCAGTTGATTGTATCAGGGCAGCAGTTAGATATGTTAGACAGTCACCTTCTAGATTGAAAAAATTCAAGGAGTGTGTTGAAATTGAAAAAAATTGAATGCAAAAGATTGCTCTGTTTAGATGTACCTACTAGGTGGAATTCTACATATCTAATGCTAGACACAGCTCAAAGGTTTGAGCGAGCTTTTGAGAGGTTTGAGGAGCAGGATCCTTATATGCTTCAAGAGTTAGAAAATCTGCCAACAAAATCTGATTGGACAAACGCTAGATTCTTGGTGATTTTTTTGGAAAACTTTTATCAGCTAACTGTGAAGGTTTCTGGTTCCAAATATGTGACTTCAAATAATTTTTTCACTGATATTAGTCACATTCATGGCATTTTAATTGAAATGACAGCAAGTGATAATGATGAATTGAGTTCAATGGCAAGATCAATGAAGGAGAAATATGATAAGTATTGGGGAAAGATTGAAAAGATGAATATGCTGATTTTTATTTCCTCCATTCTTGATCCTCGAACTAAACTTGAATACCTTGAATTTGTGGTTTGTCAAATGTATGGTGAGTCCGATGGTACAACAATAGCTGGCCTTGCAAAAGATGCAATGTTTGAGCTGTTTAATGAATACAAGATGCTCAACACACCTGCCTCTCATGCTTCTTCACTTTCAAGTGATTCTCCAACGAGTAAAATTACATTTCATGGACATGGGAATGCCTCTAAAACAATCACTGATAGGTACAAGTTGGAGTTTAAGAAGAGAAAAATGGAACTTGGGGGTAGGGATGCAAAATCTGAATTAGAGAAGTATTTGAATGAGGATTGTGAGGAAGATGATGAGAGATTTGATATCTTGTTATGGTGGAAGGCCAATAGCCTTAGATTCCCAATCCTTTCCAAAGTTGCTCGTGATGTGTTAGCAGTCCCAATTTCTACCGTGGCCTCCGAATCTGCTTTTAGTACCGGAGGTCGTGTTCTTGATACATTTAGGAGTTCTTTGACTCCTAGAATTGTGCAAGGTTTAATATGTGCTCAAGATTGGCTTCGGTCCTCCAAGACAGAATTAAATGTAGAAGAAAATCTGGAAGAGCTTGAAGCCTTCGAATCTGGTAAGCTATCAAAATTTTTATTGCAGAATTTGAAGTATTTCTTTCTTTCTAATAATTGCCTTTATGATACTTCATGAATTTTATTTGTTCTTGCAGAGTTGCTGAAGACTGGAACTGAACCAACTATAATTGACCTTTGAGAGGTCACAAATGCTGAAGTTTGCATTTTGAGGGTTGAACCAACTCTTGTTGCAAGTTGCAGTTTCAGCGTAATTGGCTTTCTGTATTGCAACTCTTCTTGTGGCTTTCTGGACTCTGGATTGTGGATTGCAGTTTCTGGATTGTGGATTGTGGATTGTGGATTGGAGTTTCTGTATTGCAACTCTTCTTGTGGCTGAAGTTGCAGTTTCTGGATTGTGGATTGCAGTTTGTGGCTTTGTGGCTTTCTAGATTGTGGAATGTGGATTGTGATTTTTGGACAAGTTAATTTAGACTTTTATTTTTGTTTCATTATGATTTCTAGATTGATTTATGATTGTGGATCAGTGGAATTTCTGATTTGTAGCACCAGGGCAACAGTGTGATTTCTGGACTTGTGATTTCTGATTTGTGATGTCTGGATTTGTTTGTCATTTGTGATTTGTTTGTGGATCAGTGTAATTTGTTTGTGGATTTGTTTATGATTTCTGAATTTTAATGATCAATGTGAATTGTGTGTTGTTTTGATTTCGAATTTCTGGAGTGATTTGTGATCAGTTACATTCGAACAATTTGTAAGTTGTGGCTCAGTTCAATAGCATTGCTATTTGCTGATGAAAAATGGGCCGAAGAAGCAGTTTTCTGGAATTCGGTAATTCGGTATTTTTTTGGTTTACCGAATTGAATTCGGGTTGAATTCGAATTCGGTAGTCTCTAATTCGAATGCGAATTAGGTCGAATATTTCCAGAACCATTTACCGAAACTTACCGATTTCAACTACCGAATTACCGAATTCGAATTCGATGCTCACCCCTAGCTATGACTTTAGCTGGATCCGATGCCTCTATTTCTTCAACATCTTTGGCCACCGTCATCCTTGCATCCTTTTCCTCAGATGTCCCCTTGGGTCCCTTCATCAGTTTCTTGATTTGACATTCAGTCATTTCCTGTCCACCCACTTTTTTTTGGACTATTTCCTCTTGTGGTTTTTGATTCAGAACCAAACCTTTGTTGTGGGCCATGTTTAAGGGTGGCCTGCTGTCTTTAGTTGCTTTTGAATTTTGAGTTTGAAAACTTTTAGTACTTGTCCCGCCACTTCTCTCTCCTGGCTTCTCGTCTGAATGTCCCTGCTGATAGCTCTTTTCTTCCTGCATCTCCATCCTTTTGTGAGGGTTGATTATGTAATCACCTTCAAAGAGCAGCCTGTGAGCGGCTGAATTTTCTGGGATTTTTCCTACAGCCTCTGGGATTGGTTTGGGATCCACCCTTTTCTTTGGTGAAAGTCTCATGACCTGAGTTCTCATCCACAACCCATACTGTTGCTTCCCCGTGACAACCTGGTTTCCCTTTCTAAGCTTGCATGCTTTGTCACTATATCCAACGATTCTACATGAATAACAAAAATTCGGACATTTTTCATACCTAAACTCAACCCATCTTGACACCCCATTCATTTTTGTTGCAGTTCCCCTTAGTAATGGAACTGTGACATCCACCACAGCCTTGATTCTGAGATGTCTTCCCTGCTTGCTACCTCCCCCCGGGATGATCACGTCGTCGACTCTGTTAAAAACCCTTCCAATTTTCCTTCCAATTTTCTTGGTTAGCCAGTGAATCGGCATATTCCAAATTTGTATCCACATATGTGAGAGGTTAAAGGCATCAGGGTTGTGATCAATATTTTCTTCCCACTGCTTTATATTGAGAAGTTGGTTGTCCATAACATAAGGTCTCCCCGCCAGGACTCTGTCAATATCCTTTTGTTCTGAGAAGGAAAATTGATACAGATTAAAGCCTACCTTGGTTGCAATCATGTTCCTGGGAAAGCCCCACATGTGATTCACAAAGTTCTTAATCCCCGTAAAGTTGGCAGATCTTTCACCCAGAACTTTCCCAACTGAACACTTCCTGCAATCTTTCCTTCCATCCTCTGCGTCTTCACTGTCCAGTTCCACACCCTCATACTCCTTGTTTGATAGCTCAAATTTTTCCAACACGAAAGCAAGTTCATCCACCATGGCCGAGATCACTTTAAGGGCATTCCAGAACAAGACCCAGATGACTCCAGTATTCTAGTTCTGTACAAGAAGAGGAAGTTAAGAGTTAGAAAAATAGTAGATAAAAACCGGATGTGTTCAGAAAAAGGACAAACGCTTATCAACAGAAATTTTTTTTATATTTAAAAATAAGACCAGCGAAAGCTTAAAGCTTCAAGGACCAAACAAACAGCTCTAGAAAACATGGGCAACTAAAAGTTGAGGAAGACAGTGAACAGATGCGCAAGATCGGGACAATGGCTAAAACTATTATAAGACTCTCCTACTGAAAGAGGAGCCAGAACTCTCAAGTGAAGAGGAAAGGCTCTAATTTTTAGAGGGAGAAGCTCTCAAGAAGAGAGAGAATGCTTAAGTTTGGATTTCATTATTTATCTCTTTCACTTGGTTGTTTTCAATCCTTACAATTGGTATCAGAATTTGGTCTCCTTGAGATTAAACTCAATCGGCTTAGGAGTAAATATGACAACCAATAATGTCATATTTTTTTAAGGACATTCTGTCATTAGACCACCTATGTTTAATGGGTCAAATTATATGAGTTGGAAAGAAAGAATGATTATTTTTTTGCAATCTATTAATATTGAATTGTGATTTATTATTAGTGAAGGTCCATATGATGCCTCTCTTATAAATGAAAATACTCATAGATTCAGACAAAAAATAAGAAGTGAACTGACTGCTGTGGATAGAACTCATCTCACCTTAAATGCTAAAGTCATGAATGTGTTATATTGTGCTTTAAACTCAAATAAATCTATTAGAGTCAAGGGTTGCAAGTCAACTAAAAGAAATTTGGGACAAACTGAAAGAAATTCATGAATGTAGTGAGAATGTTAGAGAATAAAAGAAATCTATTTTAGTTACTAAATATGAGTCGTTTAAGATGGAGTCTCATGAAAATATTGATCAAATATATTGTAGATTCAATGATCTCATTAAGAATTTAGAAGTGTTGGAAAAAGAATATTCTTTAGGTGAGAAAAATAGAAAAATCCTAAATGTCTTGTCCAAAGATTGGGAAAGTAAAGTAACTGCTATTGAATAGGCTAAAGATTTGAATACTATGTCTATTGAATCTCTTATTAATTCTCTAATCTCTTATGAGATGAAACTTAAGTCCAAAGTGCAAGAGGAAGAGGATGCGAAAGTAAGAAGGAGCATTGCTCTAAAGGTATCTCAAGATGAAAATGATTCTGCCTCCCTAGATGAAGAAGATGCGGAAGTTGATAACAGTGATCTAACTCTCATCGTAAAAAGTTTTAAGAGAATTCTCAACAAACGGAAGTTCAGAAAAGGAGGAAACAGCAACTCATTCCCAAATCAGTTCAGCAACACAAGAAACAAAAGGAAACAAGAGTACAATAAAAAGCAAACTGATAAATGCTTTGAATGCGACCAACCTGGATACTACATGGGTGAGTGTCCAATGGTGAAGAAGAAAGAAGGAAGAAAATCAAGATTCAACAACTTTCAATTCACATGGAATGAGTACAATTCCGATGGTGAAATTGAAGAGGAAGAAGAATCTGATCAATTGACTTTTATGGCCATTGGAGATGATGAGGTAACATCTTCTAACTCTCAATTTGAAAGTGATGATGAAAGTGATGATGATCTTGAATCTTTCATTATAAAATTGCATGATAGTTTGAAAGAATTTTATACTACAAACAAGAAATTAAAACATAAAATTAGCTTTCTTCTTCAGAACAATGCACGTCTTTTTAAAAAAAATAAAAAACTGAAAATTGAAAGTGATTTCTTAAAAAAGAGTGAGACTGTTTTACATTTTGAGCTTGATAGAAAAATAAAACTTTGTGAAATGTTCAAAAAGGAACAAGGTACTTTGAAAAGAAGAATGGATAATTTAAATGAGTTGCTCCAACATAAAAAAATAAGACTGTTTTCAAAGTAATAAATCAAAACCTCATTTTGCCACTTATCAGAAAAAGATAAATTCTGCTGCAAATGAATTTACTATTTATAAGAGAAGACAAGTAAGATTTATTAAACTTGTTCATATAAATAACTCTTTGGTTATGTGTAATTTTTGTTGTAAAAAAGGTCACATGAAAAGTGATTGTTATGTGAGAAAGAATATGAGAAGAGACATGAAATGCATGTGGATAGTTAGACATGATGCTAACTCTAACAAGTAGGAGATATTGATGAAATTGATGAGATTCTTGTTCATAATGCTTTTTTATAATTTTCTTTTGATGTTTTTGATATTTTGAACTGAGTTTTTCTTGATATTTTTGAATATTACTGAAGTTTTATGATGATAAAAAGAGGGAGAAATGGATGCTATGTATAAGGGAAAATTATTCTGAGATTATAAGTTTGGATGCAATGAGTGAGGGGGAGCTTATGCTCATTTGCTCAATCTTTTTCATTCTTCCATCCATTATTTTGTCATCATAAAAAATGGGGAGAATGTTGACCTTGGTCCCTAACTTTTGATATTTACAAAACAATGAATAATACTAATATTTTTTCAAGAAATATTTTCAGTTGTGAAGCAAATCAGATTCAAAGATCAAGTGCAATTGAAAGGGACAAAGGCTACTGAAAGCTATTGGACGCTTGGATCGGACGTCCGATAATCATTGCGTAACTTCGGACGCTGAATATGTCTCCACCGGACGTCCGATAGAAACAAAATGATTTCTAAAATCTCTTTGTTTGCTGTCGGACGCACAAAGAGCTTGCACCGGACTTCCGATAGAATTGAAGAAAATTTCTCAAACTCACTGCCTGCTGTCGGACGCAAAAAACAGGAGTACCGGACGTTCGATACTCCAACGGCTAGTTGACTGTTCAGCTACTTTCTATCCGTTGGAAACATTAATGAAGCACTTTCTTGGTCTCCTATAAATAGAACATGGTCAGAATCTTCAAATAACTTTTGTACGCTGAAAATACAAAAGATCTAGAGTGATTTTAGTGAGAAAATACTCTCCAAGAATGATTTGTAGTTTTAGTGGTGTGAGGTTCATTGTAAGCTTTTCATTTATGAGTGAATATTTCATGAGTGTAGCTCTGCGAGAGTTGTCCTGAGGGATAGTAAAACGTCTTAACTTGACCGAGTGGAGTTTGGGGTAAGGAGGAGGTGAACCTTTCTTTGTACATAAGAGTAATTGTAATTCATCAACTTGAAGAAACTTGTTTGAATTAATCTACAAGCTCAAGAGGAGTTGGGTAGTTAATTGGTTTGCAATTCTTTCCTTGTTGTTTACTTATTGTTACGTTTGTGATCTTTACATTGTTTATCTCTTTCACTTGGTTGTTTTCGATCCTTACATTTTCCAACTTCTTTAAAAGTTTGGGACATATTTTTTCTGTATATTTCTTCATCTACTCACTCTTATTCTTCATTCTAAATATTAAGTAAAGTCGTATAGTTTCTAGCATACCTAACATAGGCCTCTCCTTTGCTTCTAAAATGCTGGAGTTGAAACTCTCACATAGGTTGTTCAATAAAAGGTCATATTTAAAAGAGGTTCTGAAGTATGCTCTAGACCATTGTTACGTGTTGTGTTATCAAGTCGCCATTGAAATGCACGCTCATCAGTTGCCTTCAAGGCTTCCATCAAAGCCTTGAACAGATTTTTGTAAGGTGCTCTTGCAAATGCCTAAATTCTCTCCTTTAATGCCAAATCATCATGCAACTTTTTAAAATTATTGTACATGTGTCTCACACACATCCTATGCTCCACATCTAGAAGTAGTTCTTCAATAGCTTGAATCAGTCCCTTAAAAAAAACTAAAAGGTGAAACTAGATCGTTTATCAGCAAATTAAAACTAGCAACTTCAACTTACACAAAAAACACAGAAAAATACACTTACACACCTTTTGTTTATCAGTAATAAATATCCAATTATTTTCATCTTTGATTTGGAGGCGATTCACCAATTCACCTACGAATCATTTCCAAGTCAGCTTGTTTTCTATTTTCACCATGGCATAGGCAATGGGGTATAACTGATCATTGGGATCAATTCTTATGGTTGCAAGCAATACACCCTTGTGGGGCCCTCTAACCCAACAATAGACCCACAACCACTTAAAAAGCCTGTCTTGCTTGCATTAAGACAAACATAAAACTTCTCAAACCTATCTTTTTCCTCATAATCTTCAACAGTGATCATGAAAACATATGAGCCAGGATTAGCCATCTTTACTTCCCTACAATAGTTCCAAAGTTTGTTGTATTGGGCTTCATGTTCTCCATTAACTAAATCTCTGTCTTTTTATTGGTTCTATAAGCTTGCAACCTAGAGATGTTGATATTAACATCAGCCTTCACTTTATGTGTAAGTGTACTCACCTTCATGTAAGTCATAGCAGCTAACTCCTTTTTATATCTGTCAACCAAAAAGGTCGAGTTTGTCAGTCTGTGGTCAAATGTTCTCTCACAACTGTGTTCATCTTTCATGCTCTTGACTTGAAAAGTCTTTTTGTCTGGCATCATAGCTATAGAAACTTTCCAATTGCAGTTCTTGTAATAAGCTGTAGCTCTCCTGCCATTATTTTTACTGAACTTTATCTTTCTTCCATGAACCACTCCATGGCTTTTGTATGCCTTCATGAACAACTGTTTAGAAGTAAAAGTTTGCCCAACCACAAATTTGGGATCGACCATATCAGTTTCAGGATAAAATTTTGGAAACTTAACCCTCTTTCGTGGCTGTTCTTTTTCTTCTGAGACACAACAACTGTCAAATTCATTTGAATCAGTAGCATCTTCTTTTATCTCAGCACCCTCTACTTGAGATGTGGTTGCATTTGTACCCTTACTAGATTTACAATCGTTGACAATTTTCTTTCATTCAACTTTTTTTCATTAACAAATTGTACTATGTCCTCTTCATCACTAAACTCATAGTCATTATCAATGAAGTTGTCACCATCACCAGATTCCTCATCTTCTTCAATAGGTGCCTCTTTTTGCTCTTCTTTTTTCTCCCAACTTTTTTAGCCTAATTTTTATTTGCTAAGGATTTTTTTCTTTAATGATTTCTCTTTTCTTGATTTTCCAATAAAAGGTGCATTCTTTCCCGCATTCTGCACTTTTGAGTTTGTCCCACCTTGTTCTTCTCTAAAATTCTGATTTTGTCCTCCTATATCTGCTCTATTTTCCCCTTCACCAGCAACTCTACTTTCAACTTCTAAATTTGTTTCACCTAATTCCTTTAGCAAATTTCAAGTTCTCCTCTCCTACAGTTGCTCCCCCCGTGTGCTTATTAGCTCCTAACTCACCTTTACCTCTGTTATCCTCTTCACCTTCATTTTCGAATTGAGTTACAGGAATATTAGTCAGCATTATTTCTTCTACATCAAAAGATTCTTCACACACCTCACCTCCCTGTTGATTTTCATTAGGATTAGCCCTCTCTTTTGCTTTACATGGTCCAACTTCATATCCACTTACAGAGTAGGTTTTTAGGTGCACAAAGTATACATCAACCAAACCACATTTCATTCTGTATCTAATCAAATCCTGAGCAATATCTTCATATAACACATATACTAACCAATCCTCTATGTTTTTCCCGAGTATTAGGTAATGGTATATTACACTAAACTTAGAATACCCTAGATTTTCTGCAACCCTATCAAGTGTACATATAGACCATCTATCATGATTACAATAGTGGTAATTTTTTACACGATCCCCACCATATTTTTTATTCGGCAATTCAGTGAGTTCACCTTTGTAGTGGACCCTAATGGAAAATCGATTTATACCATCTGCCAACTATTTTGGTGATAGTTAACAAGAAAAAAAAAGATTATCTTGAGACTGACTGACCATAATAGAGACAAAAATACATATTGGATTGACAGGCGTCAAACCTGTGCAATAATAAATACCTGCTCAAATAAAATATAAATTCTGTATATAGCGGTAAGCAGGGTCGAATCCACAGGGATTGGGGATAATTTAATTTCTTCTCAAGTTCCAGATATGGGGGGTTTTTGAAAATGATAGTAACTAAATTACTTGGAATAAATTAAAATAAAATAAAATAACTACAACTCAAATAACTAATTATCACAATAAAAATAATAATGGACGAACTCTAGCAAAGAGACAAATTCGGAGATGGTTCACTTAATTCGATCACAGATGCAAGGATTATTCCAGTTACTATCTGATAAATTAGTTATAGTTGTCATACACGCGATAAACAACCAACTCTTCCTCAATTTGTCGATAGCCAAGGTACGACCGTTGACTATTTCTCTAATCAGGGAATAACCCTAGGTACGACCATAGAAGTTCAATTCCCTAATTGCATGAGTAATTAGAAGAGCCTAATTCTAACCAATCAACACGCTACGCGGGTCTCTTTAAGTTAGCCTGCCTATCTCCCCGACACAAATCCAATCATGCCAGTTGCCACCAGTTTAGAATAATTAAACAATTACGGATTTAACTACCCTAATTGGCTTCAGGTTATTGAATTAATCTAGAATCCGGGCCCTGGATAATCGAATAATAAAACAACCATATGAACATAAAGCAGAAGATAGACGAATACCAGAAGATAATAGGAAATAAATAAAAACTAATTCGATCTCACAAATTTAGTAGAACCAAGTCCTCCGTTGTTCCTCGACTAGATGAGAAACTTAGCCATGCCTCATGAGAAAATCTCCACGTAATTTAATTGAGGTTCAGGCCATAAGAAAAACCAAGAAAGAATAAAACTAAACTATACTAAAAACTAAGCTAAAACTATTGATAATATAACCTCCTGTACGTTTTTCCCTTTTTAAAGCCAAAAGAAAGTCTAATGCTATCCCTAGTGGTCCCCACTGAATTGAGAGTCCAAGGGCCAAAAGAATTAGAGCTTTACCAAAGTCCTTGTTTTTAGTTTCCTCTTTACCCGTAAGACTCCTAGTACAAGTCCACCCTTTTCAGCATAAAGATAGGAAATCCCTTTTTGTAGCATCCTGTGGAGCCCGGCTTGTATTTCCTTTTAGAACTTTCCATGTGTGGAGTATTTTTCTCAATAAAGTCTCCTTTTTAGCACTTGTTTGCTCCACTTCCTGTAATTAGGGTCAAATACCAAATATAAGTACATTTCAACAATTAAAACAATATTTGGCAAGGACAAAGAGGGAAATTAATCATAAAATTAACAACAAATTATGCCCTATCAATTCCCCCCACACCTAAATCATGCTTGCCCTCAAGCATAAGAACAGCAATTGAACACCAAAAATTCGACAATGGCTATTGCTTTAACTATCATATTGCCAAGATGCCCGGAAAAACATATATCAAGCATCACAGTTAAGATCCAAGAAAGACCACTCCGGTTAGCTTCCCAACCACCAACTCCTCCAATTTAAAGCAAACTAATCTAAGAAAAAGGAATGGTTGCTCACATTTATTAGCAAATGGTCCAACTATTAACTAAAATATCGACATTAAGATCACAAACCGGCAAGCTGACTTATTCACATACTAACACAATTTTTACTTTACTTTTTTCCTTTTTTTTTATTTTTTATTTTTTATTTTTTGGAGTAACAAAAGACTTAGTCTATAGCCCTTAGAGCCTTTTGACGCAAACTCCAACATTTGCCAGATGGAGGAGCCCGATTACTCAACTCCAATCGCTACGGGACCACGCACTCATAGCAACTACTACCTTTTGACGCGAAAATCGACACTTTAGGTGAAGATTCCCGGTTACTCAGTAGTAATCACTAGTGGAGTACAGTCAACTCTTATTTATAACCATATAGCACAATAACTAAAAATAACACAAGAATAACAGCAGCCAGCCTTAAAATTTGCAGACATGGAGAACTAAAATTAATAATTGGACCAATTCACATGAAAAATGCCAACAATCATTCCCTATGCCTAGAAAAGTTAACCAAAAATTAGAAGAGTCAAGCAATTACTGATATTCACCAGAGAGATGTCCCTGAACTCAACCACATCAACTTGATACCTTTTTATTAATAAAACTTGGCAATAGCATAATTAGAGGCAACAATCCAGCATCAAAACTTGGTAGTCATAGAAGAGCTGACCACTAGAAAAAAGAAAAGAAAATAAACGAAAAGGGAGATAAATATCAAACTAAAATAAAGGAACAGCCCTTAGAAACTAAAAACAAAAATACTAACACCCCAAACTGACCCCCCCCACACCTAATTCACACATTGCCCTCAATGTGATAAATAAACAATAATAGTAAGCAAAGGAGCAACGGTACTTCCCTGAAATCACGGGGACCATGGCGGGGCCACAGCAGTGAGTGAGGCGGGGAATGGTTGAGTTGGGTTGGAGTAGGCTAAGGTCAAGAGGTTCTGAACCTAGAAGAGAATTTTGATCTCACTATTGCCGCTAACAAGTAACCCAATCAATAGAAACAAAATTGCCAACATATAGAGGAACAAGTAAATGCAGATCAGTAGAAATCCATATCCTCTAATGAAGTCAAAAATCAACCCAATAAGCTCAGGTATCTCCCAATTCAAAAGGGTAGTGCATAATAAATGGCTCACCAAATTAGCAATTTAAAGCCCTGAGCAATTTAAGCCCAACAAGTCAATCAGTACCAGAAAACCACTCCAAACAATGTAACAGTTAAACTCCACAGGCAAAGGACGTCCAACCAATTTCACTCAAGCAAACTAGGAGCAATGCGACTGATTAAACAAAGCAACGAATTTCAGCAAATGGACACATAGCCACCCAAAATCCCAACAAATGCCCCCAAGAATTCAGCAAGTCCAGTAAGAGCAGGTCAGAATATAGGCAATAACAACTTAGTCACAAGCTCTGAGCTTCCAATCAAGCAGCCAACCAAAGAGAATGAATGAATGTTAGGCAAACTAACACAACCAATACCACTGGTGTACGCACAGAGAAGAATTAAATCAAACGGCAAACTCAATTCACTGAGAAACCCCAAACAATCAACTTAGCAACCAACTTAATTTATGGGAACAATCAGCGTAAAAATTGGCAATCTGGCCTCAGCTAAGAAAGTAAAAATCTGTCCTCTGCTAAACAAAAATTAAGAATCTGGCCTCAGCTAAGTGACAGGAAGTTGAAAAAGAAATCACCAGAGTCTTTGACTGGCAGTGGGTGACGGCTGGCGCTAGGGCAGAGGTGACGGCTGGCGTGTGGGGGCCTGGCCTGGTCTGCTGCTGGGATGACAGGCGCGCAGGTGCTCCTGCGCTGCTGGTCGCACGCCCACTGCAGGAAACTGCTGGCGGACTGGAGGTCGGGCGCAAGGGGGAAAGCTGCTCGCTCTGCCTGCACGCGCGGGCTGCAGTCCGCGACTGCAGCTGCTGCTCGCTGCTCTGGTCACGCGCGCGGAGTGCACGCCGGTGTTGCTTAAGAGCTGGCCTGGGCTGGGGTTCGCGCTGGAGCCCTTGCGCTGGAAGGCTGCGAACGGCACTGCTCGCGCGCGCTGGTGGCTCGCTGCGAGGGGGAAAGCTGCTCCGGCTGCGCGCGAGCTTGCTGTTGGACGACGGAGCGGTGGTGACAGTTCGGGCGCTGTGCGTCGTGTGGGGTTGGAGGCAGCAGCAAGCTGTGGCGGCGCTGGGCTGTGGAGCTTGGGCAGGCGGCTGAGCTGGATCTGCTGCAGTAGTGGGAGCGACCGTGCGGTGGAGCTCAGGGCTGGACGGCGGCGCTGGTGTTGCTCTGGTGCCATGGTGAGGGCGGCGCGCGGCGATGGCAGTTCGGCGACGAGCTACGGGGAGATTGGTGGAGCTCTTGGCGGCGGCGGGTGAAGAAGAAAAGAAAAGGGAAAAAAAAGGGAAAGCAGCGGGGAAGAAAGAAAGGAAAGAAGAAGAAAGAAAGAAGAGAAGAAAAAGGAAAAGAATTTTTTTTTTTTTTTGGAACCTTTGGCTTAGGCGTGGGCACGTCTAGCTGCTATAGAGTCCGCAGATCCTGAACAAAAATTTCTTTCCCTCAGGCGTGACCACCTGGCGTGGGCACGTCTAACTGCTATAGAGTCCGCAGATTCTGAACGAAAATTTCTTTCCCTCAGGCGTGACCACCTGGCGTGGGCACGTCTAATTGCCACTTTCCTGCCACCAAGCAACAAATCACTAAATGCAACTGACACTTAACAAAAACTCCAAAAACATAAGAAAATTAAAACAAAAGCCTTGGGTTGCCTCCCAAGCAGCGCCTTTCTTTAATGTCTTTGGCTAGACATTGTCCTGTTTATTCATGGAGGATAAAATCGCGTAACTCGCTTCAGTGCTTCATCTTCTATGTAATCCTGATAGCTCTCGTAAATAGAGTAATTCTTGAGCACACGAGCTACGGGCTTCCATGGACTAGTAAATGGCACCAAACAACCAAGTAATGACCTTAAATCTTCATTCACTCCTCCATCACAAGCACTTGCTGGTTTGAGATATTTTGCCATCGTGACTCTTAAATTGTTCCTGTCATGAAACTCAAAATTTTCTGGTATAATAAAATCAATCTCACTAACAGGAATTAAAAAATAAGAGTCAGGAAAATATTCATTAAGGAATGGAGGAGATGTCACCGCATTTGGAGATTGTTCACTGGATTCATTCACTTGAACCATTTGATGTTGGGGTCTCAATTCTTGTGCTTCAACTTTCTTTTCATCTGCATCTTTAGATTCTTCTTCTTGAGACCCTTGCAGTACCATGTCATTTGTCAGAATAATTGCACTCTCATCTTCCTCATGGTCGATAATAGTCGGTGAGGGCAATTCTTCATAAACTGGAGAAATCAATTTGCTTATTTTAGATGCCCATTCACGCCTTCCTTCTTTCATCTCTTCACTCATCTTTTGTGTCTCCTGTTGAAGTTGATGTACCTCCTGTTGAATTTGATATGTCTCCTGTTGAATTAGATATGTGTTAGTAGCTAGTGATTCAACTATTTCTTCAAGAGACATACCTGACATGGATGACGGTTCTTGTAACTCTAGCTGTTGAAAATCTATTGGCCTTTGTTCATAATTAAAATTGGAATCATCCAACCATCCTTGATCATACCCGTTTGAAATAGGGTTATACCATGTTTGATATTGAGGCGAAAAATTTCCAAAAGTATCTATTGGAGCACTTAGACCATCTTGAAATGCATGGCATATGTCGATTGAATGATTTGAGGCAAAATAAGTTCCACAATTTGCAGCAGCCCATTGATCATTAGAAAAAGCACAAGGTTCATAACCCTTTCTAGAAATAAAATCCAGTCTATCACCAAAATACGGAATGTTAGCAGCCATAAACTATATATATATAAAAAAAAATAAGAGGAAAATAATAAAAAAATGAAGTAAAAAAGAAACAAATTAATCAGGCACCAGTCCCCGGCAACGGCGCCAAAAATTGACAGGCGTCAAACCTGTGCAATAATAAATACCTGCTCAAATAAAATACAAATTCTGTATATAGCGGTAAGCAGGGTCGAATCCACAGGGATTGGGGATAATTTAATTTCTTCTCAAGTTCCAGATATGGGGGGTTTTTGAAAATAATAGTAACTAAATTACTTGGAATAAATTAAAATAAAATAAAATAACTACAACTCAAATAACTAATTATCACAATAAAAATAATAATGGACGAACTCTAGCCAAGAGACAACTTCGGAGATGGTTCACTTAATTCGATCACAGATGCAAGGATTATTCCAGTTACTATCTGATAAATTAGTTATAGTTGTCATACACGCGATAAACAACCAACTCTTCCTCAATTTGTCGATAGCCAAGGTACGACCGTTGACTATTTCTCTAATCAGGGAATAACCCTAGGTACGACCATAGAAGTTCAATTCCCTAATTGCATGAGTAATTAGAAGAGCCTAATTCTAACCAATCAACACGCTACGCGGGTCTCTTTAAGTTAGCCTGCCTATCTCCCCGACACAAATCCAATCATGCCAGTTGCCACCAGTTTAGAATAATTAAACAATTACGGATTTAACTACCCTAATTGGCTTCAGGTTATTGAATTAATCTAGAATCCGGGCCCTGGATAATCGAATAATAAAACAACCATATGAACATAAAGCAGAAGATAGACGAATACCAGAAGATAATAGGAAATAAATAAAAACTAATTCGATCTCACAAATTTAGTAGAACCAAGTCCTCCGTTGTTCCTCGACTAGATGAGAAACTTAGCCATGCCTCATGAGAAAATCTCCACGTAATTTAATTGAGGTTCAGGCCATAAGAAAAACCAAGAAAGAATAAAACTAAACTATACTAAAAACTAAGCTAAAACTATTGATAATATAACCTCCTGTACGTTTTTCCCTTTTTAAAGCCAAAAGAAAGTCTAATGCTATCCCTAGTGGTCCCCACTGAATTGAGAGTCCAAGGGCCAAAAGAATTAGAGCTTTACCAAAGTCCTTGTTTTTAGTTTCCTCTTTACCCGTAAGACTCCTAGTACAAGTCCACCCTTTTCAGCATAAAGATAGGAAATCCCTTTTTGTAGCATCCTGTGGAGCCCGGCTTGTATTTCCTTTTAGAACTTTCCATGTGTGGAGTATTTTTCTCAATAAAGTCTCCTTTTTAGCACTTGTTTGCTCCACTTCCTGTAATTAGGGTCAAATACCAAATATAAGTACATTTCAACAATTAAAACAATATTTGGCAAGGACAAAGAGGGAAATTAATCATAAAATTAACAACAAATTATGCCCTATCATGGATCTATCCATGTAAAGCGACAACATAACACAAGGGACTACATGCAATTGCAACAATATAAGGCATAAAATTGACCACCAGCAACCCTAATCAATATAATAATACTTCTTAAGTGCAATAATCATGATTATTGCAACTCTATTTAAACTATTCACACAGTATCTGTCATCATTCCACAAATTTTTTAGTTTAGGGTTTAGAAATACATACTGTAATTTGGGATCTATTCAATGTCTTCTTTGTCCATCACTCTGATAGGCCTTTTTCTTCTTCGCTTCAATCACCAATGTTTCTTTTCATCAAGATCAGTCCGCTGCTGGATACTGATAATTTCGTTTCTTTTTGGGTTGAGAGGAATCGGAGATGGAATATTGGATTACTACAAAATAAAGGGTTTAACTAAACTTTGCGCCATTCGTTCCTTACATTTTGGTCAACAAATAAGTGGTTTGGTTTTTTTTACCCTTCAAAAGTTGGGCACATGATGTGTGCGTGACACATTTTGACCGAAAATCGCTTGAAAAAGTGAAAAGGGACTTAAATTGATCCTTTTTTATTTGCTAAGGACTAAAAGTGATCATTTTCATTTTGAGGGACTAAATTTTCACATTTGCAATATGAGAGGGACTATTTGTGCAATTCTCCCTTATTGATATATTAGAACTAATACAAAAAAAAACACTATATCATAACTAGTATAAAAAAAGGGTAAAATACGCTAAACCCCCTTGTGGTTTGGGTTATTGTCATAAAACCTCCTCATTGTTTAAAAACTCCCAAAGAGTCCCCTCATGGTTTGAACTAATTTGGCCAATGAACGGAAATCATCCAATTTGATGAAATAATATAAAATTCCTATAATAACCTTGTTTTCAAACTATACCAAAACTTAGTTCGTGTTTGACTTAAGATTTTAAAAACTTTCTTGCTTCATTTAAGAAAAAAATAAAATGCAGGGGTTAATTCAACAAATTCTAAAAATTTGTTGCCTTCTCCAACAGGACGATGTTCAGATTTCAGAACCCATCGCCTTTCTTTTTGTTCTTTTTTTTTTCCTTTTTCTGTTTTCCTTTTCCTTTCATTTTCTTCTCCTTTTCTTCCTTTCATTAGTGCAACAATTGTCACCTTGCCATCACCGCCATCGTTGCCATCACTATGATTGTCATGGTCATCACCTTCATCATCATCTTCAGCACCATTGGGTCTCAGCTTTCATCTAAATTCATGAATCTTGAATTGTCTAAGAACAAAATTAAGGGGCCAAACTAAAATTTTAAAACATTCTTCATCTTCTCCAGCGATAAAGTAGCTTTCATTATTTTTCTACCGCTGCCGCCACATCCATCATCGTCTTTGTGGGTCTACAAAAAGACTTTATGAGTCAAGGTGAAAATTTTCAAAGTTTCTCTTCTTCTCTGCCTATTATTATCATTTACAGATCTTGCGGCAGTAACAGTAGGAGTGGCGCCGCCAGTAGCTACCACCAGTGGTGGAATTTAACAAAAATTACACCCTCAAATCCAATTTCAGCGTAGATCATGATTATGATATCAGATTTGACCAAAAACAAGCAAAGAGTAACAAACATAGGCATGAACAATGATAGGCAAAACTATAAATTTCAGTCCATAAACAAAGCAAAACCAACAAATTACTATATAAAAATAATCCTTTGGACCAGTAAAATGGTTATTTGACATCAATTACACACAAAAAGTCAGATATTTGCATGGATTAAAAGAAAAATTGTGAGGCTGCCTTGATTCATATTACGTATCAGTTGGTGGCCACGATGGCAATGGTGATGGCGTCAAATCTGGTTACCAGAATGGGTTAAGGGCAATTACTTAAGAGATTAAAGGTGTTGCTGTAAGGAGAGTTCTATTGGAGAAGAAGCCAAAGTTTGACATGAACTTTCTTAAGAATCCCCTGGTGTTGCAACAAAAGATAAATATAAGAAGGAGAAAGAGTGGTCGCGGTGGTCGTGGTTGTGAGAGAAGTTGGTGTTTTGGTGCATCTACAGTCTCTGTTTTGATTGCGGTTTGTGGGAGAAGGAAAGAGATGAAACGAAAGAAAAGAAAAAAAGATAGAAAGCAACCTTCTGATTTTGGGAGCAGGAAAGCAAAAGAAAGAAAAAAAGGAAGGTATAATTGGAAGAAAAAAATCAATTTTTATGCAGAAAAATCAACGTGATCAATTTTACTCACGTATTAGGCGAGTGTGACTCACTCTCTATTAATTTGGATGTTTTTCATCCCAATTCACGATTAGTCTATAGTGTAAGGAGGTTCAATGTGTGTTTTTAAATGATAGGGAGGTTTGTTGACCATTTCACAAGCTACAGGGAGGTTTACTGTATTTTACCCTAAAAAAAAATCACTATACTTACAGTACATAAAAAGTAAAAAGTTAATCCATTATTAAACTATAGATAATACATCATAACACATACAATTAGCAACACATCATGGATAAAATGATTGATTTCTAATAGGGTAAAGTACATTGTTATACCATCCCTCTTGTTTAGCAATTTTTTGTATAACCCTCTCAAAATTATACAAAACTCATTCAGAGTTTTGATTAAAGTGTCAAAATAACGGAACCCATCGAAATGTCAAGATTATCCTTGTTTAAGAACTAATATGGCTAAAGTGACCAAAATATATAAACATAATATGCATGACCCTTTAACCCTTTATGATTTTGTATTTTTACCACATAACTCCCTTATGGTTTAGTGTTTTATAACATAGCCCGCTTATAGTTTTCAAAATATATGCATAAGCCCCTATTGCTAATAAATAATTTTTAACTTTATATAGAGGTACTTTGATATTTTAGTTGACTCCGTTACGGAATACAAATTTCATCATTTTAACACTTTAATTCAAATCATGAGAGAGTTATGTACAATTTTTGAAACCACAAGGGGGTGATGTGAAAAAGTACTAAACCACAGGGAGTAAAATGTATTTTACATTTTATAGTAACCAGTATGTTTCTTCTTTTGTTTTTGGTAATTATTAAATAGTAGTAATAGATCATCATACATTAAATTAGTCTTGAGTCAAAGCTCCTTTGCCCGAATTTGGAATTTACCCCCGTTTGGATAGCTATTTTTTTAGAATTTTGTGAAGAAATGTACGGTAGGGATTTAATAAATATGAAATAAAAATGTTATCACGAAATGTGTTCATAGAAACATAAGAAATTTTTGATAGAAAATTGCAATCCAAGTCAAACACTTCTTATGGCTTTGTAGTCACGACGAGTTAGTCACTAAAGACTTGCTTACCAAAAGGAGAATCATTCGTGACAGTTCTATGTGCATTCTATAATGTCAGTGTGGAAAATGCTGAACATATTGTGAAGACTTGTCCCAAAGCTGTCAAGTCTTTAGTCTTCTTTCTCTTTTCCTCTTAATGACCCTAATTTAGTCCAAATGAGTTTTGTAGAATGGTTGAAGTATGGCTACACAAAACTTCAATCTGTTCACTTCCACCAAATTCCACGGAGCTCCTCTTTCCTTTCTCATCTGCTGGGGGTTCTTTGGCCTAATAGGAACAAATCCTTACTTGACCCCCTTAAACAAGCCAAAAAACTTGGCCCCCTCTTGTCCTGATGCAGCTGCGGAGTTCCCTTTCCTGGGACCAAGTGTTGCCAGTTGGTTGGGAATCACCTATGCGACCCTTTGTTATGCTAAACACATATGGTTCTTCACTAGGAAACCCGGGACCAGCAAGTGCAGGCGGGCTTTTTCGCAACCACTGGGGAGAGTGGCCAATTGGATACAGCAGATTCATTGGAAATGCAACCAACAATGTAGCTGAAGGATAGGAATTGAATCAGAGATGAGCTGTAGATTGCAGTCCAACAAAATTATTCACATATCATCATTGAAGCAGATTCAAAGGTTATCATTGATCAGATTACAAGCACAAATTCGGATCAGCACTCACTCTCCCCTTTAATTTGTGATTGCAGAGCTCTTGTCCAACAACTCACTCTAAGTCCAGTTTAGACACAGTCCGATGGGTTTGCTTCCGCCAGATGCTTGTAACTGGCGCCATTTAATTTAATTTAACTTTCTCTGTCTTACCAACACAAATACATAAAATGAGTAATACATCATATATAAATGATTGATTTCTTTAATAACAAGTATGTTTCTTCTTTTTGCTTTTGGTAATTATTAAAGGGTTGGTGTGCAAATATATTTCAGGCGTTGTATTTTTAGAAATGTAAAATTAATTAGAAAATGTAAATAAATACAAGAGATAGTAGGTAATATAAAATAGAGAAAGTACATAAATATAAGGAAAGATAAATAATTGTTAGTATATGTATATACATAACAGGTTGGGTAAATTTTAAGTGTGTTGACGAGCATCCAATGGGCACCCGTTAAAAAAAATTATTATTAAATAGCAGTAATATATCATCATACATAAAATAAGTAATGCATCATATGATTGATTTCTTTAGTAATAAGGTGTGATGGGCTGAAAAATAGATAAAGTCAGAGCAAAAATATACCAAATTTAGTTCAATAAGAACTCTTTAATGCTGTTTTTAAAGAGCAAATGGCACAAATTATCACAAAAACTTTTTATTTTGTCAAAAAGTTAGCCATTTTAACTTATTAAAATATACATTTTGCAACCAAAAAGTGTTGCACTTTTTATTAGTTGAGTGATCAAAAGTGTGAGTTTATATTGAGCGAGTTGAAAAAAAGAGTACTTTTTGGTTAGTTAAATGACCATTTTAGCTAGAAAAAAAAGTTTTGTAACTAAAGCAAGGAACTCTAACTAGTTCAATAAATTATTTTGCCATTTGCTCTTTTTTTTTAATTTATGATATCAAACTTAGAAAATTAGAGCTTATATGCCAAAATATTTAAAAAAATGCATAAAAACAAATTTCAAGTTTTTTCAAACCTACAAGTCCAAACACTGTATCATAATGCTCTTTAGGTTCGTTTACACTCTTAAATTCTAGCAATCATTGAACTTTTAGGAGCCTCACTTTGTATTTTGAAATCAACTGAGTTATCTTATAATTTCGCAATATGATGATATGATTGATATAGAAATCAATAATGTAATCAATCTAGAATAATAGTTGCACCTAAAATAGAATGTTATGATTTTTTAATTATCAAAACTTTTTGTCTAAAGTAAAAGAAATGATGGAGGAAGGAGAAAAATCCCTCATTAAGATGGAAGCATTTGGATTAAAATCTATGAGTCAGAATTCCAATGTCACCAAATGAGACTTTGATTTAGTGAAATAACTAAATTGAATTAGAAGCTAAGAATGAATTCAAGTTTCATGCTTGTGAGTTATTGCACCTGTGGGTTAATTAATTGCGACTGAAACATGGAAGTAAATGGGAAAAGTCCAAACTGATGTTGTATTGAACCTTAATGGTCCTTGGTTGTTGCAAAGTTTTAGCACCTAAATCAACCAAAAAAACACTTCTGTGAAAGCCTACTTAACTTTTTGCTGATGTTTGATTCATTAGTTCAGGGATTCGAGAGTTTATTTAATGTTTAAGACTAGGATGGTACTAGAAGTTGGCAAAAGTAGACTTGGAGTCAATAAGTCCACATCTCAATTTTGGCATTCACATGAAAGGTAAGCACCAAGGAGAAAGAACGGAAAAATAAGCAACTAGAAAACTACTAAAAACTAAAAAACTCAATTTTATTTTTTTTTTGACATTTACAACAAGATTGAAAGAAAAAAACCAAAAATAGAAAATAAAACGAAAAACAACTGGACAACTAAAACCCAAAACTAAAAACTCAAAAACTACAAACTAAAACTACTAAGATTTAAAAACACTAAAAACTACTAAAATGAAAAGCTGAAAACCGAAAACTACTAAAAACGGTAGATCCCCCCCCCCCACACCTAAAGGACACAGTGTCCTCAATGTGTCAAATAAAAAGCAAAGTGAGGGCGAAATCAACTGAACTTCCCTGAAACTGGATCAAATTGGGGGATGAGGTGTGATCGTGGGTGGAAACCCGAGTGCCGCATGAACGCTTCCAAATTCTGTGCCAAGGCAGCCACATTGTTGTCAATGTTGACCATCCAGGCCTCCAAATTCGCAACCTGCGTCCGTAGTTGGCGCCAGTCTCCAGCTTCCGGCGACGGAGGGGGGTGAGCGGAAGTCGAGGGGCTAGGATCGCCGCCAACTGAGGCTGGCTGGGCAGAAGGTCGTCGAGGTGGGGCGCGGGGTGGTCCCGGGGGAACCAGACGGTAGCGGCCCTCAACGAGCTCCAGAATACCCATCCTCTCCAAGCGTTCAGCGTTTAGAGGTTCCATGTCGCAGGCCAAGTGGAGGTTATGATCCTGTAGGTTCAGAACATCTAATTGGACCGCCAAGTGCGTGATATACGACCCAAGGATCAAGGGTCTGTTCTTCTTCGCCATAACGGACTTGAACTGGGCTGCCAACCAGCACCCCAAATTGACCTTGAAACCCTTCTTCATGCACCAAAGAAAGAAGAGCTCCGGCCGAGAGATAATACCGGAGCTGTCTTTTCTACCTGAGTAGCTGTACGCCAATAGTCTCTGAACATAACGAGCACTGGATCCTCAAGATAAGAGCTCCTAGACCGAGAGGGGTCATAACGCTTCGTGTCGGCAGACATATCCTCCCACACCTCATGGTAAGCGGAAAGAAAGGGCTCCACATAATCGCCGGCACTCTCGGCATATTCTCGAGTCTCAGAGTACTCCCGAGTGACGAACCCAAAAGCCAGATTAAAAACTGGTAATAGAAAAAATCGAACTCGTGACCCATGAGGCGGAAATGGATGACATTGGGAGTCTCAACCGTATACCTTGCAGGTAAATTGAACTCAAAAGTGGAGTAAAACTCCCTAGTCAACTCGACGAAGGCGGGCTGGGAGATAGCGAGATAAGGGCGCCAACCAATGGCGGCTGTTGTACATGCGCTCGACCTCCTCCTGGATGCCCAGAAAAGCCATAGTCCTGTAGTCCGCGCACTTGGACGGAATGATACGCCGCTCACATGCGTGAGCGTAGCACCGCTTATCGGCGGCTCTAGTGAACTCCAAATGCCCTCCCAAGTGAGTGGCGGAAACCACGTGGGCACCTCTACCCCTACCTAACCGGGTTCGGACCCAGGAGGTAGGTTGATTGATAGGGGTATTGACTGGAATGGAGGGTTGGGGTGAGGATTGAGAGCGAGTGGCTCGGGACCGAGTGGATGATTTAGGTCTCACCATGATTTGGAGCAATCAACTAATTCAACAAAAGCCCCAACAAATATAATAACTCGCCAATGCCCACACAAAATGAGGAAATGCCAACAATTAAAGGACCCGGCGAATGCAGTACACTAGGTAACAGTGATCTGCAGCTCACTGTTTTAAAAAAAACTAAATAAACTGGATTCACCCAAAACTTGAACAATTTCCCAAGCAACTGCTAGATCCAGCAATATCAGTTTCAGAATTCCCACAAGGCAACACAGTCACAACACGACAGTCAACCAAACACACAACCCCATAGAGGTTTCAAATTATAGGGAGAAGAATCCAATAACAGCACCTAAAAAACTCAATAAATGGCTCCAGTTGGCCAGTTTAAGTGGAGCAAGTCAAGCAATTCAAAACAGCAACCAGGATGATCCCAACAATCGATTAAAACTAATAGTGAAGCAACCCCACGGCTGAGCCAAAGTAATAACAACCCTAAATCTCAGTCAAAAGCAAACTCAGTCCAACAAGAATATCCACAAATGTCCCCAGAAATTCCACCCAATTAATAAAATTTTCCAAATTGCACAAAGTTAAACTGGCACAAATGCCACCCAATTCAACAAATGCAGGAACTCCTCCAAATAATGCGAATAAATTTAAGCAGATAATGCAGCCACGGAGTTTTCCAATCCAGTCAAGCAATTGAGTCCAAGAAATAGTGCCGGAAATAATCATGTATAAGTGTTCTAGGGGTGAATACCTCCACCTGTTAGGGAAGAGGGAGAGCGCAGCATCAGAGGGAGGACGTGCGGCTGGCGGCGGGTGAGCTGGAGTTGAGTTGGCGGCGGACAAGCTGAAGAAGAAGAGGAGAGCTCGCGGCAGGTGCGGCGCTGCGGTGGGGAGAGGCGGATACGCGGAGGAGCTGGAAGTGAGGCGGGCCGCCGCTGTGCGAGGGGACCAGACAGCGGCGGGTGGGGAGCTGTCTGTTGCGTGCGATTGAGAAGCTGGGTTGCGCGCGAGCTAGTGGCGCGCGGCAGTGGCTGTTGAAACAGATCAGGCGGTGATGGTCGGCGAGCTGGATGCGGGCGGCGTCCGTGTGTGGCAAGTAAGTGGCTTCGGCTGTGGCGCGCGCAGGGAGCAGGGGGGCAGCGGTCGCGCGAGGAAGAGCTAGAATTGGAGGCGGCGTGCGCAGAGGGAAGCAGAGGAGAAGAAAGAAAGAAAAGAGAAGAAAGAAGGAGAAGAAAGAAAGAAAGAAAAGAAAAGAAAGGAAAAGGATTTTTTTTTTCTTTTTGTTTCTTCTTTTTTTTTTAGATTAGAAATTGCTACGGCTAAGAGAGAAAAAAATTTTCTTTTTTTTTTTTTAAATCGCAAAGGGCATCCAGAAAAGAGAAAGAAAATAAGCAACTAGAAATAAAACTAAAAACTACTCAAAACTAAAAATGCTAACTACTAAAAACTAAACATACTAGCACCCCGTTAGACCCCCCCACACCTAAAGGACACATTGTCCTCAATGTGACAAAAGTGAAGCAAAAGTGAGAGGGTACGCAACCACACTTCCCTGAAATCGGGGCATAGCGGAGGGCGAGGTGGAAACGGAGGTGCAAAGCCTGTATGAAGCAGAAACTGCGCCAAATTCTGTGCCATACCGGCGACGTTGGCATCGACGTTTGACCATGCGAGCCTCCAAAGCCTGAACCTGGAAAACTAAGAAGAGAGGAAGAAATGAGCTAAAATCGCGTTGCTAAAGCTTTTATTGGGACACAGAAAACGCGATTGAAAACGTGCCTTCAACCCGCGTTTTATAAGTCGCGTTTCCTTCACAAATCTTCCAGGAATGAAAACGCAATTGCAACTCGCGTTTTAAACTCGCGTTTCCCAAGTCGCGTTTCCTGCACGAATCTTGCAGGAATGAAAACGCGATTGAAAACGCGCCTCTAACTCGCGTTTTCTACTTCGCGTTTCCTAAGGCACGTTTCCTTTCCCGCGAGCGTGACGCGGGCGCGCCATGAGAGCAAGAGAGCTCCCAGAAGTTTGTGATGTTTCTCTGATCGTGAGCTCCCTGCACATCACCCACGCGGGCACGTCATGACTGAAGGGCACCTTTAAATCAGCAAAAACGAAAACTGAAACTCAAAATCAGTTGAATTCAAGGAGAACACCCTCTAAACTACCACACGAAAATTGAACAAACAATTAAAAGGAACAAATTGGGTTGCCTCCAAAAGCGCCTTTCTTTAACGTCTTTGGCTAGACGATGTCCACTTTGCTTAAACTAAGCAAGTAGGGTCCTCAAGTGCATCATCTCCACCCGTTCAATTGGAACCCTTTTCATAATACGGCTTGAGACGCATGACCATTCACTACAAATTTCTTCTCAGTCTTCAAACTTTGGATCTCTACTGCACCATAATGAAAGACTTAGTCACAACAAAAGACCAATCCAACGAGAACGTAACTTACCCAAATAACTTCAATTTGGAGTGGTACAGGAGAACTTTTTGCCCACACTCGAATGTCCTCCTCGAGATCTGTTGGTCATGAAAAATCTTATTTTTCTCCTTATAAATTATCGCATTCTCATAGGCCTCATTGCGAATCTCCTCCAACTCCTGTAAATCCAATTTCCGTCGGGCACACAGCCTCTTCTAGGTTCATGTTGCATTGCTTTATCGCCTAAAAAGCCTTGTGCTCGAACTCCATTGGAAGATGCAAGGCTTACCAAATACTAGCCTATAGGGAGACATCCCTATAGGCGTCTTGTAAGCGGTCCTGTATGCCCACAAAGCATCTTCCAACCTTGAACTCCAATCTTTCCTATCGGGGCGCACCATTTTCTCCAGAATGGACTTAATCTCCCGGTTTGACACCTCCGCTTGACCATTGGTCTGAGGGTGGTACGACGTCGAGACCCTGTGGAGTACACCATACTTGCGAAACAACGCAGCTATGGTTTTGTTGCAGAAGTGCGTCCCCCTATCACTGACAATGGCTTTTGGCATTCCAAATCGTACAAAAATATTAGACCTAATAAAATCTGCAACTACTTTCGAGTCATTAGTCCGAGTGGCCTTAGCCTCCACCCATTTGGACACATAATCAACTGCCAGCAAAATATACAGAAAACCAAATGAAGTAGGAAAAGGCCCCATGAAATCTATACCCCAGACATCAAAAATTTCTACAAAAATCATCGGGACTTGGGGCATATGATCCCTACGGGTTATATTACCTACCCTTTGACAGCGATCACATGACTTACAAAACACATAGGCATCCTTAAACAATGAAGGCCAATAAAATCCACTTTCTAAAATCTTATGAGCAGTCTCTTGGGTCCAAAATGACCTCCACAGGCAAAAGTATGACAAAAAGCTAGAATCGATTGAAATTCCATTTCACTTACACATCTCCTCATTACCTGATCTGCACACCTCTTCCACAGGTACGGGTCATCCCAGATAAAATACTTGGCGTCGCTCTTCAATTTATCCCTCTTCGATTTTGGCCAACCTGCAGGAAAATTACCAGTTACCAAATAATTGACCAGGTCAGCATACCAAGGCAATTGAGAATGTAAGGAAAATAAATGCTCTTCAGGGAATGCATCCTCAATGGCTCATTGTCCTCCCAACTGGTATGCGACTCAAATGGTCTGCTACTAGATTTTCTGAGCCTTTTTTGTCCCTTATCTCAAGGTCAAATTCCTGTAGTAGCAATATCCACCTGATGAGTCTCGGTTTGGCATCCTTCTTGGTCATTAGGTACCTTAACGCTGCATGATCAGAAAATACAATTACTTTAGCTCCTAACAAATATGACCTGAATTTTTCTAAAGCAAAAATAACCGCAAGAAGCTCCTTCTCAGTGGTGGAATAATTCAACTGGGCTCCATTCAAGCCCGGGATGCATAATAGATGACATGAGCCGCCTTTCCTACTCTTTGCCCCAGTACAGCCCCTACAGCATGATCACTGGCATCGCACATGATTTCAAATGCAAACTCCAGTCAGGGGGGCTGGATGATTGGGGGTGAAGTCAGCAATTCCTTCAACTTGTCGAAGGCTCTCTCACACTTGTCATCAAACTCGAAGGCTACATCCTTTTGCAAGAGTTGGAACAACGGGGCCCCAATTTTTGAAAAGTCCTTGATGAACCTTCGATAAAAACCTGCATGTCCAAGAAAAGAACGCACCTCCCGCACATTCACAGGGTAAAGCAATGCAGAAATAACGTCTACTTTAGCCTTGTCAACCTCAATGCCCTTAGACGATACAATATGATCCAGGACTATCCCGTGCTCAACCATAAAATGACATTTTTCCCAATTAAACATGAGATTAGTCTCTATACACCTTATCAGGATCAATTTCAGGTTATCTAGACACGTATCAAAACTATCACCATACACACTGAAATCATCCATGAAAACTTCTATTATTTTCTCAACATATTCAGAAAAGATGCTTACCATACATCTTTGGAAAGTCGCAGGTGCATTGCACAGCCCAAATGGCATTCGTCTATAGGCAAAGGTCCCGAACGGGCACGTGAAGGTCGTCTTCTCTTGGTTCTCTGGAGCAATTGCTATCTGAAAGTATCCTGAAAATCCATCCAAAAAATAATAGTAAGCCCTACAGGCTAAACGTTCAACCATTTGGTCAATGAAAGGGAGAGGAAAATGGTCCTTTTTTGTGACAGCGTTCAGCCTACGGTAGTCTATACATTGTCTCCATCCAGTGGGTTTGCGCACTGGCACGAGCTCACCCGTTTGGTTAGTTTCTACCGTTACTTCTGCCTTCTTTGGGACTACCTGGACCGGACTCACCCAAGGGCTATCAGATATTGCAAAGATGATCCCCACATCTAGCAATTTTAAAATCTCTTTCTTTACAACTTCCATCATGAGGGGATTGAGCCTCCTTTGAGCCTGCCTAACAGGTTTGGCATCCTCTTCTAACCTAATCCGGTGCATACAGATGGCCGGGCTGATCCCCTTAATGTCTGCGATTGTCCAGCCTATCGCCTCTTTATGCTCCTGGAGGACCCGGATCAATTTCTCCTCCTGGGTTTTTGACAGTGCCGATGAGATAATCACTGGGAGTGTCTCATTGTCACCCAGATACGCATACTTCAGGTGCTCGGGCAGGGGCTTCAACTCCAGTACAGGTGCCTGCACCACAGATGGCAACACCCTCTGGTGAGGTTCGGGGGTAAAAATAGGTGAGACTTCATACCTTTTCGTGGTTTCGTGGTGGTCTGCAATGAGTGTAATGCACCTATTGTGCATTTTAGATCTTCACTCCACTCCACCTCAGGAGTTGTTTCCAACTCGAGGTGCTTGGTCAAAGCTACCTCCAACTCATCCCTGCCAACAGTTTCAAATACTTCCTGCACCGCAGGGTCAATAGCACTCACAGAAAAAACTGAGCTAAAGTTGGAGTTTGAGGGATATTTCATAGTATCAAAGATATTAAAGTGCACAATTTCCCCATCAAATTCCATGGATAAGGTACCCTTATTAACATCAATTTTTGTCTGTGCTGTGCTCATAAAGGGTCTACCCAATAACAAAGGTGAGGGATCAGGGGAGTGATCATCATCCATATCAAGTACATAAAAATCAGCTGGAAACACCAAATCATTAACTTTCACCAACACATCTTCAACCAACCCATCAGGATATGCATTAGTGCGGTCAGCTAATTGAATGATTATTCCAGTTTCTTTTAATGGACCTAGCTTTAGAGAAGCATATATAGATTTAGGCATGACATTAATTGATGCTCCCAAGTCCAACATGGCCCTTCTAATCACAGTGTTCCCTATCCTACAGGGGATAGTAAACATACCTGGGTCCCCGCACTTGGGTGGAAACTTTCTCTGCAGGACCGCTGACACATTCTCCCCAACAATAACCCGTTCATCTCCCCTCAATCGCCTTCGGTTGACACACAAGTCCCTTAGGAATTTGGCATATTTTGGTACTTGTTTGATTGCGTCTAAGAGGGGGATGTTTATCTCAACCTTGCGAAAAACCTCCAAAATCTCCTTTTCCTTATCCTGCTTCTTCGATTTTTTCAACCTGCTAGGGAAAGGAGGCAGGTTAGTTTTAGCTGTAATTACTGGGTCAGGAAGTACCTTTGGGTCTGCACCATTGCTGTTCTCCCTTTCAAGCTCATTTTCGATCTTTTCCTCATCCTTATCCTTAGGGATCACAGGTTCAGGCCCCTGAATTTCCTTCCCGCTCCTCAGAGTCATGGCGCTCACATTCTTCGGGTTCAACTCAGGTTGAGATGGCAGCTTCCCTTGGTTCTGGGAATCCAAATGGTTGATTGTTGTGGCCATTTGACTTATCTGATTCCTTATATCCTGCATTTCGGAGTCCGTCCTTTGCTGACTTTGCACCATGGTTGTCATCATTTGTTGATTTTGCGCCATGGTTTGTCATCATTTGTTTCATCATCTCCTCCAAAGATGGACCAGAGCTTGGGGGCGGAGGTGGTCGGGATTGGTATTGCTGCTGGTACCCTGGTGGCTTATTTGGCACAAAGTTAGACTGCCTGTTCGGTGTAAAGTTGGGTTGCCTATTCCCTCAATAACTGAGGTTGGGATGATCTCTCCACCCGGGGTTGTAGGTGCTTGAGTAAGGGTCGTACTGCTTCCTTGGCGCGGCGCGTGGTCAGCCATGTTCACCTGTTCTGCAGTTTCTTCCTGAATCATTGGGCACATGTCTGCAGAGTGACCTATACCAGTGCAAATCCCGCATGCCCTGGCTTGTGATGCATTTCTCACAGCCTGTTGCCTAACAAACGCGGTCAACTCAGTTAGCTGCTGCTGCATGGAGGGTGTCTCTACCTCATTCACCCTGCGTATTGGACAATCCTCTCGCGTACCGAATTGTTGTGAATTCTCTGCCATCCTCTCAATCAACTCCCGTGCTTCTTGAGGGGTTTTGTTCACCAGTGCCCCTCCACTTGCAGCATCAATTATGCTCCTGTCCCCAAAAAGGAGCCCCTCATAAAAATACTGAATGAGCAACTGCTCGCTTATCTGGTGCTGGGGACACTTGTGCAACAAGAAGTTGAACCGTTCCCAATACTCATAGAGTGACTCCCCTGGGTGCTGCTTGATCCCACAAATTTCTTTCCTCAGACTTACAGCCCTGGACGCAGGAAAATATTTATCTAAAAATTTTTTCTTCAATTGGTCCCACGTGGTGATGCTACCTGGTGACAGGTAGTACAGCCAGTCCTTCGCAGAATCTTTCAAGGAGAAGGGAAATGCCCTCATTTTTATCTGCTCTTCTGTAATGCCCGGGGGCTTCATGCTGTTGCACACGACATCAAACTCCTGCAGATGCTTATACGGCTCCTCACCTGGTAAATCATGGAAAGAGGGTAAAAGAGAAATCAAACCAGATTTTAACTCAAATGAAGTGTTTTCACTCAAACTCGGGAAAGTAATGCACAAAGGCTGCTGATTTAAATTAGGGGCAGCCAACTCCCTTAATGTTCGTGCATTAGCCATGGGAATTTCTTCTTGCTCCGAGTCACTCGAAGTGTCACCAAATGAATCTGTTGGTTCAACTCCTGACTCAGGTCTCTGAGATGTAGCACTGGAGTGCTCCTCTCTGAGCTGTCTGGTTTCCTTCCTCGTTCTACGCGCGATCTTCTCTACTTCAGGGTCAAAAATCAAATCACCTGTACGAAAAGATCGAGGCATACACTAGAAGAAAACCAGAAAATTAGGACAAAAA
The DNA here is from genome assembly GCF_003713205.1 of Coffea eugenioides. Lineage (NCBI taxonomy): Eukaryota > Viridiplantae > Streptophyta > Magnoliopsida > Gentianales > Rubiaceae > Coffea > Coffea eugenioides. Next base: position 23,134,501 of record NC_040040.1, on the reverse strand, counting down.
ATGAATTTAAAAAGAAACAAATAATAATGCCAGTCCCCGGCAACGGCGCCAAAAATTGACAGGTTGTCAGCCTGTGCAATAATAAAACCTGCTCAAACTAAAAGTAATTTCTGTAGACAGCGGTAAGCAGGGTCGAATCCACAGGGACTGGGAGTAATTGTTCCTTTTCAAACTCACAGTGACAAAGGGGGGTGTTTTTGTGGATAGACAACTAAAAATAATTAAACAATCCAACTAAAAACAAATAATTAACTAGCACAAGTTTAGCAGGAATTAAATCAAGCATAAATAAATTCTAGCCAAGGACGCAACTACTCTGGCACAGTCCAATCATCCGATCATTGATGCAAGAGATGTTTACTTAATGTATTAATAGGCTAGTTATAGTCTGACGACCAATTTTTCCTTAAATTATTGATAACCAAGGTACGACCGTTGATTACCCCTAATCAGCAAATACTCCTAGGTACGACCATAGGAAGTAATTTTCCAATTGCATTAATAACTAGAAAAACCTAGCCCTAATCAATAACACGCTACGAGGGTTATTTAAATTAGATCGCACGTTCCCCTAATGTGTAAACACACCAGTTGCCACTAATATTAATCAATCAAACAATTACGGATTTAATTGACTAAATTGGCACGAGATTAATATATCACATTGAACATCGGGCCCTTGACATCCAATTAATAAAATAATCCCATGAAAATTAAATCAGACAACATGCAAATATTAATAGATAAGGAACACGTGAAAACTAATTAGATCTCACAGATTTTCGGGACTGCGCCGTCGAGTTGACCCTTGACTAGATGGAAGACTTAGCCACTCCGCATAATTAAATCACCACACGGATTAATAGATTGCAAAGGCATTGCGTTTTCTATTAAGAAGCAAGGAATAAAAGGTGTTTTTCCCGTTGGGGAATATCGTCGAACACCTGGCGTGTGTCAGAGGCCAGTCAGGAGAAAGAAAAACTAAAACTAAAACTAAAAAGCTAAGAACTCGAGATGTCTCTTTTTTTAACGTTATCCCTCTTTTAAGAAACAAAAGAAAGATAGACTAAAGCTATCTAAGTGGTCCCCACACATGTGGACAAGGCCTCCAAAGTACTTCTTGTTCCAAGTCTCTTTTACGTAGCTTTCTTTGAAGAGCCCCAAATGACTTATAGCTTTGTGGTCCCCACCAATCCAAGGGCCCAAGGATTGAAGCCCTTAGAAGTCTCCATATTCTTCATAAAATCCCTCCTTTTTGGTAGTTTTCTGTTTCATTCCTGAAATTAAGTCCAGACACCAAATATGAGTAGATATCAGCAATTAACACAATATTTATCAGGGATAAAAGGGAAATTAATAATAAAATTACTAACAAATTATACCCTATCAGTGACTGCAGTAGGATTCTGATTTTGCTGAATCATGGCAGTTAAAACCTGCTCTGCGACAGCTAACTGTCCTTCCTTACATGGTGCATCAATCAGAATATTAAAAGTAATAACATCAGGAACAATATTATAAGCCTTCATCTCAGTAAAGAGATTTTCAACGTCCTTCCATTTACTTAAATTGCACAGACCCTGGACCAAACAATTGTAAGTGATGACATCGGGGGCAACTCCTTTCTCAATCATCTCGTGTTACAGGGAGAGAGCTTGATCCATCATTTTATCCTTGCACAACCCGCCGATAAGAGTATTGTAAGCAGCTGTATGAGGCCTGCACCTTCCTCCTTTTTCCATGAATCTAAGGACTTGAATGGCCATGCTAGTGTTCCTAGCCTTAGAAAGCCCATCTATAACAGTCCCATACGTAATTTCATTAGGTATGCATAGCTTTTCATATATTATTTTCTTGAACAATCCTTGTGCCTCATGAATTTTGTGTTCCCGAAAGAGTCCTTTGAGCAGAGTATTAAAGGTGGCCGTATCGGGCACAATACCTCGCTTGAAGAAGCCACCCAATATAGAAAACCCAAAATCCACTCTGCCCAAGAAGCAGTAACAATTAATCACAGCATTTAGCATGTACTCATCAAGCGGAATGCATCCTAACTCAGCCATATCCCTGTAAAGAGAAATAACCACCAAATATTGCTTCATCTTAACAATACGACCCAGCAATAGAGTGAAATGAACAACACTAGGAAGAGGTTTCATCCGTACCATCTGCTTGTAAAAGCCTAGAGCTTCATCAAGATTGCTGGTACTGTCAATATCACTCCTTAATCGCCGAGACCCAGAACGCACAATCTCAGGGTGACAATTTCTACTTTTACTGCGAGTACTATAGGCATGAGAAGCAGCAGAATGAAAAGCTGATTGAAGGAATGAGTTTCTTGGAGAAAGAAATGAAAGAGTAGTACAAGTAGCAGTAGGAGCAGTACCTCTTGCCCCTGATTTGTGGCGGAGATGAGCATCATAGACGACTGAGAAAGCCTTTTTCTTCATCTCCTTCGTATTCTACTCTTCTTCTTCGTCGGGCTCCAGCTGCAACCGGTGATGAGAACTTGAGAAGTGAGGAAAGAAGGCGAAGGCTTTTTCCGTCGTTTACACACTCCTGTCTGCGGTTCACTTGTGAATAATTCATTCATTATTTTCTTGCTTTTCTTTTGGTCTTTTGTTTTTATATTTATTTTTATTTTTTTGTTGGGAGAAAGATATTAGTTGGCTTTTTTTCATCTTGCATTATATTATTCTGCCATTCTAAGTAGCTAGAATAAATTCAAAACTGTTTTTTACAATTACTTGCTTATGGTTGTGGTAATTTATCAATTTAATTCAGTAATTATAAAAGTTAAAATTATATCCACCCTAATAAAGTGTATTTCCAGTTTTCTCAAATCCTTGATGAATTTTCTCTACATTTAATTGTAATGGTGAAATGAAGAAAGATCTAGATTTCTTTTTTTTTTTTTTTGCCATTTTGAGTTTCAATATTTAGACAAAACAATTATGAAGAATTTGCAAACGAGTGTGTATCATGAGAGCACGTTGAAAAAAGGAGAAAAAAGAGTAAAAGTAAAGTTGAATATTTGTTTTTAAATGTATTAACTTGGCAAGGATAAAGTAACAAACAAAAAATACATTAGATAAATATTTTGTTGAAATGTAATGGAATAATCTCTAAGAGTAACAATAAAGATAAAATTTATAAATTTCAAATGTATCCCATTACCATCCCTATATATTATTCTCACGTCCTAAATAGCCAGAATAAATATAGAAATAATATCCTAACCACATTATTATCAAAGTGAACAAAATAGAGTAAAAACTACATTGACAATTGCGTGCTTATGGCTGTGGAAATTTGTCAATTTAAGTCACTAATTATAAAAGTTATGATATTAGATCCTCCCTCATCAGTAAATTTTATTGGGAGAAAAAATACTTGAATGATCCAAGAGTTAGCATTGCATGATGATGGACTGATGGTGTCCAAAGAGACCATGACTAGTTTTAGGGGCAAAAGGCAAGAAAGAATTGAACACATTCAGTGGATTCAAGTACAATAACATATATATATATATATATCAGATTGACAACTTTGGGAGAAAATCACAAAGGAAAACCTGAATGCTCTCAGAATTTTTTAGCTTGGAAATGGTCTCAGGTCCAGTTGATTATATATATATATATATATATATATATATATATATAAATCCGTATGCATGTACAGAAACTACAATAATCATGTACAGAAACTATAATAATCGGTGACAGCATCAAGTAATTATCCTTTGACATTTGAGTTCAACTCCAATCTTTGCATTAGCAATAATTCCTCCCATGATGCCTGTAATTAAGAGGCAAGTTTAATCAACCATAAGCAGAATATAAAAATGGGAAGAGGTATTCATAGAACCAACAGCAGAATAACAAAGAAAAAGACCCCTTAACACAAGTAGTACTAAACTAATGATACAAACTTCTGCTTGGACCTGTGATTAATTAATAGACACATTTTATTTGTCATTTGCATGCACTTAAAGTATGCACCCATATAAATATCTCAGCTCAGTCACCCTATATGAATCACTATGAAGGATGCTATCCAGAACTTTAAGCAGCTGGATACCTAAAAGGTCTCTCTTAAATAACACAGAAAAGAGCATCAGAATGCAGACAATGGTATTACAGCAAGTTCTAACACACTAGTAAATTTTGCATTTAGATCATTGTCCAAACTGGCCAACTGCCGACTCCAAAATGTTTGTTTCCATAACTTCAGTACTATGTTCAGAGAACAAGGATGAGTATTCAAATAAAAAGGGACAAACATCAATAGAAGGGTGCTTGTAAGGTCATTGGTACAACACAGTACTTTTATGAAGCTTGGATAACTTAAAATGTGAGTATGCATACACTAGAGGACTCGTAAAACTTGCTGAAATGGGGGAGGCATGAAGACTTTCAAAGGTCAGCTTGCTTGAACAAATACCATTCCATGATTACACCTTTCCAATATACTAATATCCAATCTTGGAAAGCAAAGGCTACAGATATACTGCTAAAATGAATGATTGCCCCAAAAGATCGTTACAATGCTAGTTTCCTTGCAAGCCAGTTGTTGAGGAATCCAACAGCAACTCAGACTGGTATAAATCATCATCCACTTCCTATCGGATATCATGGGCCACTGAAACTTTAATCCAATGCCAAACATCCCCAAAAGCAAAGTTGATAAATCAGAGGCTATATGATGATCCAACCCTCCGCTTAATTGGCTCTAAGAAACAAACAGATGAAAAGGAAAAGAGGGAGAAAAGTTTAGGAAGGAATTACACCAGGCATTTAAATCTTGGCGTGGTTGCATCACTTTTAACGCAACTCGAGCAAATCCCACTGATATAAGGGTGGGAGAATTAAACATTGGAATGCATGAGTTGTTGACAATTTCCCTTCAATACAACCAAACATAGAATGGACTACAGAAACAGACAACCATACGAAATGAGATATACAGAAAACCCATTTTCCCATCAGTGGTTAAGATCCATTTTGTGATGCTAAACAAGGATCTGTAACAGAAGTACTCAAACTGCACAAGCAAATATCATAACTGGTTATGTGCAATCAGAAGAAACCAAATATTTACACTCTCATAGAGTTTGTGCAATGGCTCCAAACTTGCTTCCAGATTTTGGAAAGTTTGAGACCTCTCCTCAATTTCTGAAATATCTACTGCCTCCTCCACAAACCATTTGCCCTAAATCAATAGAAAAATCCAAAAATCCTTGAAAGTACAAGTCAATAGAAAATTTTTTTGTTCTATTAAGCTTTGAATTCTAATATAAAGACATGAAAGAAGTCAAGATAATTTTAAGGGAAAAAATCGCTTTTCTCTAGATGCTTGATGAATAAAAAATTATGCTCATCTTAGTGTATGTTTAGACTCTTAAATTCTGTTGATAATAAATGAATTTTTAGGAGCCTCAAAGTTTGCATTTTGATGTCTGGCACTGTCAAGCCTCCCACATTTGCATAATCCATCAAGGAAGATGGCATACTTGGGTATCTGATGATCTAATCCATCAACTTCCATCTTGTGCAAAAGCTGAAGTGCTTACACAACATGGGAGTTCTTGCATAAGCCATCCAATGTGTGAGCTTTTGAATAAACCATCCAACTCTGTCCTCCAGTCAAAAGAGTACGGATACATGCAAGGGACTGACTTATCATTTTTCCTGCCTGATCCACATTTTTAATCTAATAGTAACATGATTTGCTGTGTTTTACATCGATATCTCTGCAATATCTAATTCTTGCAAGGCTACAATGAACTAACGTCTGCTAAGTGTTTCAGTAATTCAGAACTTTCATGTGGTTAATAAGTGTGTGACTGAAACTTGGAAGTTAATGGCCTTAATAGAAGAATGATCTTTGAACCTTAGTCGTCCTAGTCTCTTGCAAACTTTAGGCACCAAAATCAACCAAAAAACACTTTGTAACCTGCTAAAATTTACAGAATGCGATTTTCTCACAACGACAGGAGGATAAAACTTTTTGGTGTTAATGCTAATCACACTTTCCCTGATCTTTCCATCCGTGAATTTAGGGACTTGCGAGCGGATTTCATGTCCAAGGCTATGGGAGGGATGTATATGGGAAGAATTGGAATATGCACTCAGGCAGAGAAGACTCAAAAAAAGGGCACTCTAGTTTAGTTGGAGAAAGTGAATTCCACAGTATGACGACTTTCATCTGCAACTCCTGTTTTGTTGTCACTTAATTAGATTTTTCTGCAACTGCCATGCCAACAATGTCGGAATATGATGATAAATGAAGCTGCAACTTAGTAACCCCAAATGCTAATTACATGGACAAGCAATCATATATAAAGTATTCATATTTACGAAGGATTCGAACAGACAACATGAGCATCAAGAAAGTTTAAAATTAGGAATAGAATTTTGAGAAAGTGACGCGAGAGGAATGATAAAAGAGTACAAACCATGACTAGCATTTAAAAAAGGCAGGCAGCCACTCTTTTCATCTGATAGTAATAAGAGAGCTTCAACACACCGTCCCTATCACTCTGCAGGTATTAAATCTTCAAATCTCTAGAATGTGCTCAAAGAGTGCTCCTCCAAGGACTGTTGATAAACTTTTTGAAAACCAAAAGGACAGATACTGACAATACAATCAGCAGCAAATCTACATCATGTACCTTTGGATGATTACGCATTACGAGTCAAAAAAGCAGCGGAATATCAAGAGATCCCAAATGGAGCCAACTAAGGATAAGGCCCCCCTCTCCACAATATTTAGACTTTACACATTTTTGGAGCAAACTTCTCAATTATCTTAAAAATAGAGGGATCGTTTCCACTATCTCTGTATGAATCTAGTAAAAACGAAAAAGTAGACAAATGAAGTGAGAATCCTCTCCTATCCATTTCATCAAAATAAACCACTGCATCATTAAATTCACCAGCCTTTAGAAGTCCATGAGCAATAATATTAAATGTAATTAGATCTAGAATGCAACCATTTTCTTCCATTTTCTTAATAAACACTTTGGCTTCCTGTAGTAATCCTTCTGAAAAGAGGATATTTATCATCGTGTTATATGTTGTAACATTAGGATCCAATCCTTTAGAAGAGAGACTATAGAAAAGATGCCGGGCGCTGTCAAGCTTCCCACATTTGCATAATCCATCAAGGACGATGTTGTACATTGATATCTGACAATCTACTCCATCAACTTCCATCTTGCGCAAAAATTGAAGTGCTTCCTCAGCATGTGAATTCTTGCATAAACCATTTAACAACACGCAGTAAGTGTGAAAATTAGGTTTTAAGCCAGCAGCTCGCATCTCGTCGAAAGCTTCTATTGCTGTAAGATACCTCCCGACACTAAATAAACCCTGCAGGACAGTGGTATAGGTAACAACATCAGGTGTTAACCCTTTATGTCGGATCTCTTGGAAGAGATTCATGGCTGCTTCCACTTTCATTTTCTTCATATAGCCATGGATCAATATATTATGGCTTTGAACATCAGGACTAAGGCCGCTAGCAGCCATTTTATCAAAAACTCTCCTTGCCTCACCCATTCGCCCCTGTAAACAGTACCCATCCATCAATGCATTATAAGTGACTGCAGTAGGATTCTGATTTTGCAGAATCATGGCAGTTAAAACCTGCTCTGCATCTGCTAACTGTCCTTCCTTACATAGTGCATCAATAAGAATATTAAAAGTAACAACACTTGGAACAATATTATAAGCCTTCATCTCAGTAAAGAGCTTTTCAACGTCCTTCCATTTACTTAAATTGCACAGACCCTGGACCAAACAAGTGTAAGTGATGACATTGGGGGCAATTCCTTTCTCAATCATCTCGTGTAGAAGGGAGAGAGCTTGATCCATCATTTTATCCTTGCACAACCCGTCGATAATAGTGCTGTAAGCAGCAGCATGAGGCCTGCACCTTCCTCCTTTTTCCATGACTCTAAGGACTTGAATGGCCATGCTAGTGTTCCCAGCCTTAGAAAGCCCATCTATCACAGTCCCATACGTAATTTCATTAGGTATGCATAGCTTTTCATATATTATTTTCTTGAACAATGCTTGTGCCTCATGAATTTTGTGTTCCCAAAAGAGTCCTTTAAGCAGAGTATTAAAGGTGGCCGTATCGGGCAAAATACCTCGCTTGAAGAAGCCACCAAATATAGAAAACCCAAAATTCACTTTACCCAAGAAGCAATAACAGTTAATCACAATATTAAGTGTGTATTCATTAAGCGGAATGCATCCTAACTCAGCCATATCTCTGTAAAGAGAAAGAACCACCAAATATTGCTTCATCTTAACAATACGACCCAGCAATTGAGTGAAATGAACAACACTAGGCAGAGGTCTCATCCGAGCCATGTGCTTGTAAAAGCCCAGAGCTTCATCAAGATTGCTGATACTATCGATATTACTCCTCAATCCCCAAGACCCGGAACGAACACTACTGTCAGATTTAGGGTGATGATTACTAACTGTACTACCAGTACTATAGGCATGAGAAGCAGCAGAACTAGAAGCTGACTGTGGGTTTTGAATAAGGGTGGAGTTTCTTGGAGAAAGAAATGAAAGAGTACCTCCTGCCCCTGATTTGTGGCGGAGATGAGCATCACAGACGACTGAGAAAGGCCTTTTCTTCATCTTCTTGCTGGTCTTCCCGTCCGAGTTCAGCTACAAAAATTCCCGAGGAGCGGAGAGAGGAGACTGATAGGTCTCTTCTTCATTTGTGACTCGTTTGTTTTGACAAGATTTCTAGCATAGGTAGCAAATTGACAAAACTATCTGTCTTTTTTTTTTTATCCTGTAGCAATAAAATGTAGGGAACTTTTTGATACTGCAATTACCTAGCAAATTAGGAGCACATCAAATGGGCATTAGAAGCAAATGTGGCTTATTTGGATTTCTTTCGCTTTTGAAATCCTGATGACTGTTGCCTTCCTGCTGTTATCAATAATATTTTTAATTCTTTATATTATAACTTGTTCTAATTTACTACAATATCTTTTATTAATTTCCTCTCTGAATTGCGCTGATTATAACTTGTGTTTCTTATTTTATCTTGACAATCCTAGATTTGGAGTACCAATCAGCGCAAAATTGTAAAAGTACTTATCTACTGCAACTTCTCTTTATTGTACGCACATATGCTCCAATTTGCCTTTTTCCTATTAGGTTTATTTTAGTCTTAATTGTTGCTCTGTGACAGGTGCCGAACCTGTGCAATAATAAATACCTACTCGAGAAAAATACAGATTTTGTATATAGCGGTGAGTAGGGTCGAATCCACAGGGACTGGGGATAATTCGTTTCTTCTAGAGTCCAAAGTATGGGGGGTTTTGGATTAAATGCTAACTAAATAAATTAACTGCAGAAAATAATTAATTAAAAGAAATGATTGGGGAAACTCTAGCCAAGGGTACACATCAGAAATGGTTCATGCAACTGATCATCGATTCAAATATAATTCCAACATTTATTAATAGATTAGTTATAGTTGTCATGCACGTGATAAACAACCAACCTTTCCTTACTTTTTCGATAGTTAAGGTACGACCGTTAACTATTTCTCTAACCCAAAAACAACCCTAGGTACGACCGTAGGATTTAATTTCTAGATTGCATTAATAATTAGAAAGGCCCAATCCTAACTAATAAACACGCTACGAGGGTTTGTTTAAGTTAGATCGTATGCTCCTCTGACATAAACCCAATTACGCCAGTTGCTACTGAGATAAAGATAACGAACAATTACGGATTCAATTATCCCTATTTAGCAAAATAGCCTATGTGAATAATTAAATATTGCGCATCTATTCAATCACTCACACGAGCTATAGCAATTAAAAGCAGGAAACCTATAAATACTAATAAATTAAGGAAGCAATTAAAATAAATTAGATCTCACAGTAATTGTTGAACCAAATCTTCAGTTGTCCCCTTAACTAGAAAAGCTTAACCACGCCTCATGAGAAAATCTCCCCGTTGGGGAATATTGTCGAACACCTGGCGTGTGTCAGAGGCCAGTCTAAGGAAAGAAAGAAAAGAAACTAAAACTAAACTAAAACTAGAGATGTCCCTGCTACTCTACGTTATCCCTATTTAAGCAACAAGAGGAAGATGACTAAAGGCTATCTAGGTGGTCCCCACACATGTGGACAAAGCCCTCCAAGTACTTCTTGTTCCAAGTCTCTTTCTCGTAGCTTTCTTTTAAGAGCCCAAATGACTAGATGCTTTCCACTAGCTTGTGGTCCCCCACCAATTCAAGGGCCCAAGAATTGAAGCCCTTAGAAGTCTCCCTATTCCCATAAAAGTCCCTCCTTTTTGGTAATTTTCTGCTTTGTTCCTGAAATTAAACTCCAATACCAAATATAAGTAAATATTAATAATTAAAACAATATTTGGCAAGAATAAAAGGGGAAATTAATAATAAAATTACTAACAATTAACACCCTATCAATTCCCCCCATACCTAAATCATGCTTGCCCTCAAGCATGGGAACAACAATTGAACACCAAAATTTGACCATGGCTGTTACTCCAACTATCGTATTGCCAAGACACCAAGAAAATCATATATCAAGCGACACAGGTCAAGATCCAAGAAAAATCACCCCGGTTAGCATCTAAACTACCAACTCCTCCAATTTAAAGCAAACTAATCTAAGGAAAAGGAATGGTTGCTCACATTTATCAGTAAATGGTCCAGCTATTAACCAAAATCTCGACATTAAGATCACAAACCGGCAAGCTGAATTATTCACATACTAACACAATCTTTATTTTATTTTTTTCCTTTTCGTTTTGTTTTTGTTTCTTTTCCTTTTTTTTTTCTTTTTGAATAACAAAAGACTTAGTCTATAGCCCTTAGAACCTTTTGACGCGAACTCCAACATTTGATAGATGGAGAAGCCCGGTTACTCAGCTCCAATTGCTACGGGACCACGCACTCATAATAACTACTACCTTTTGACGCGAGAATCGACACTTTAGGTGAAGATCTCCGGTTACTCAGTAGTAACTACTAGCGGAGTACAGTCAACTCTTATTTATATCCATATAGCACGATATCTAAAAATAACACAAAAATAACAGCAGCCAGCCTCAAATTTCCAGACATGGAGAACTAAAATTAATAATTGGACCAATTCACATGAAAAATGCCAACAATCATTCCCTATGCCTAGAAAAGTTAACCAAAAATTGAAAAGTTAAGCAATTATTGATATTCACCAAAGAGATGTTCCTGAACCCAACCACATCAACTTGATACTCTTTTATTTATAATACTTGGCAATAGCATAATTAGAGGCAACAATCCAACATCAAAACTTGGTATTCATATGAAGAGCTGACCACTAGAAAAAAGAAAAGAAAATAAACGAAAAAGAGATGCATATCAAACTTAAAACAAAGGAAAAACACCTAAAAATCGAAAATTGGAAATACTAGCACCCAAACTGATCCCCCCACACCTAAATCACACATTGCCCTCAATGTGATAAATAAATAGTAATAGCAAGGCGAAAGGGCAACGGAACTTCCCTGAAAGTCGTCAAAATAGGGGCGGATCGGGCGGGAACTGAGGAGCAGGACCTGCATGGTGCATAGATGCTGCCAAATTCTGCGCCATGTGAGGTTCTAGGTGTCCTAGACCTAGAAGATGACCATGGCCTCACCATTGGTTCTAAAGATCACTCCACTTGACAAGAGACAACAATGGCCAACAAATAATGGAAACAGGAAATTCAAAGCAATAAGAATTGAAAAGCCAACCCAACGAATAAAATGCACAATTCAACCACCCAGAGGTCATACAAATACCCCAACACTTATAGCAAATGCAATCAATAAGTACTTATGGACCCCATGTAGTCAAATTCAGAATTAAGGTCGTCCAAAGTGCAACAACTGCTCCAAATACCCCAAGTAAGTCAATTAAAGGCAACCGACTTCAACAAGCAAATGCAAACTGCACATTCATGCCCCAATTCAACAAATAAACGCAGAAAAGTAGCCACAATACTAGAGCACAGCTCCCAATAATGCAACAGAACAGCAACTCAAACAAACTAGGAACTGTGCTAGTGTCTTAATAAATCAACAACTTTCAGCAATTAGACACAATCGGACCCAATATCGTAACAACTGTCTCCAATTGGACAGTCAATTACCCACTTCAACCTGCTAAAATTAGCAATTGACCCAAGAAAATGGCAACTCCAGCAACAACAGTTCAGAAGTTGGACAGAAACAACTCAACCACAAATGCCCAGTAGTCGATTAGGCAACCAATAACACAGGAGTAACAAATATTATGTAAACTACCCTCACCAGTACCACTGGTGCATGCATAAGGAAAATTGAAATCAAATGGCCAACCCAAGACATGTGATAACGCCAAACACACCACTCAGTACCACTGAATGGCAGAGGGTAACACGGGACCCAATTGACACGTAACTCCCAAATTACCCCCAACAATTTCCAAACAAATAAACTGGCACGAAAGTCATCAAATTTATCCCCCAGATGCAACAGAAATCTCAAGTAGTCAAAACCCAATAAGCACAGGTATCTCCCAATTCAAAAGGGTAATGCACAATAAATGGCCCACCAAATTAGCAATGTAAAGTCCTGAGCAATTTACGCCCAACAATTCAATCAATACCAAAAAAACTGCCCCAAACAATGTAACAGTTACACTCCACGGGCAAGGGATGTCCAACCAATTTCACTCGAGCAAACTATAAGCAGTGCTAGTGTCTAAACAAATCAGCAAATTTCAGCAATTAGACACAATTCCACCCAAAATCTCAACAAATGTCCCCAATCGGACAGTCAATTACATATGTCAACCCACTAAAACGCCAATGACCACAGAAATTGGCAACTCCAGCAAACTGTCCAATGTGAATATAGCAATTTGAACCACTCGGCAAACTGTCCCCAATAATTCAATTTAGTTCACCCACAATCGATAAGTAATGAAAATGGTAACCACACAAATTATGCCCCACAGATGATGGCAATTAAAACAATTAGAGAGCAGCAAAGTAGACTTCGGTGAATTGCAAGGGTTACCCATGCAAGCGAGATAGTAAAATCGATATTAAGGGTTGGGAAGACTAAATACCGACACCTGGACGCCTACAAGAAGCGATGGCGCAGCGAAGGAGAGGCGGCGACCTTGGGGTTGCGCGAGGTGGGTGGTGCTTGATGGTAGCAGCGGCGCATGAGTGGAGCTAAGTGGAGAGGCTGAGGATGGCAGTCTCGCGGCTGTGGGCTCGCGAGGTGGGGCGGACAACAGCGAAAGGTGGCTGAGCGGCGAAGTGGAGATGAGCTCGTCGTGGGCTGGACGAGCGCCGCTGCGGGAGAGGAAGAAGGAGCGCTGGCGGCGTTGGACATGGCAAGGCAGAGGAGAGAGGGAGAGCTGGTGAAGGTTGAGCGAGCTGGTGGAGGCGCGCGGCAGGGAGATGGGGGACAGCAGCGGCGGCGGCGGAGCTAGACGTGCGGCAATAGAGGAAGAGCCGGGAGCTGCTGCAGAGGTGGGAGCGAACTGGAGGGAGGCGCAGCGTCTGAGAAAGCGGCGGCGCAATGGTCGCGCTTGGGCGTGCGGCTGTGCGAGATTGTGGCAGGGAGAGAGAGCAGAGGAAGCAGGGGCGGCGGCGTTGACCAGGGAGGTGGGCGAAGAAGAAAGGAAAAGGGGAAGAGGGACAGCTGCGGGGAAGAAGAAAGAAAGAAAGAAAGAAAGAAAGAAAAGAAAAAGAAAGAAAGAAAGAAAAAGAAAAGAGAAAAAGAAAAAAAAATTTTTTTTTTTTTTTTTTTTTCAAATTTTCAAAATTTGAATTTTTGAAGAAAAAGAAAATGCCTTTTGAATTTTTGAATTTTCTCAATGTGAAATTTTGAAACTTTTTTTTTTTCCATGTTTTGGGTCGTCAAGCACCGCGTGGGCATGCCAAGATTACAAAACATTCACTGACCTCAGGAGACCCAAACACCGCGTGGGCACGCCAAGATTGGTGTTCGTCCTCTGATCTCAGGAGACCTAAACACCGCGTGGGCACGCCAAGATTTCACTTCCTGATCACAGTGGAGAAAAATATCAAGACCAACTACTATCCAAATGAGAAACAATAGAACGAAAGAATTGAACAACTAAAAATAATAAAATCAATATTTGGGTTGCCTCCCAAAAAGCGCCTTTCTTTAATGTCTTTGGCTAGACATTGTTATGTCTTGTTCATGGAGGATAAAATCTTGTGGCTCGCTTCAATGCTTCATCTTCAATATGATCCTGGTAACCCTCATAGATGGAGTAATCTTTGAGCACACGAGCTACGGGCTTCCATGGACTAGTAAATGGTGCTAAACAAGTCAACGATAATTTGCATTCTCCATTCACTCCTCCATCACATGCATTCTTCGGTTCAAGATATTTTTCCATTGCCACTCTTAACTTATTCCTGTCATGAAATTTCAAATTTTCTGGTATAATAAAATCAATTTCAGTAACAGGAATTGAAGAATAGGAGTCAGGAAAATATTGATTAAGGAGTGGAGAAGATGTCACCGCATTTGGAGATTGTTCACTGGATTCATTCACTTGAATGGGTTGCGGTTGGGGTTCCATTTCTTCCTTTTCGGCTTCTTTTTCAACTGCATCTGTAGATTTCTCATTTTGACACTCTTGCATCTCCTCATCACTAGTCAAGCAAATTGCACTCTCATTTTCTTCTAGATCAACAATGATTTTCAAGGGCAATTCTTCCATTTGAGAAACCCATCGATTTATTTTGGATGTCAATAGACATAGTTGATCTGCCAGATAACTCATTGCATCCTTCATCATCTCATTCCTCATTTGTGTCTCCTGTTGGAATCGGTATGTATTAATAAATAATTCACCCAATTCCTGAAAAGACATACCTGACATGGACGATGGTTGTTGAGACTCTTGCTGTTGAAAATCCATTGGCCCGGTCGCATAATCAAAATTGGAATTATCCCACCATCCTTGATCATACCCGTTTGAATAAGGGTCATACTGCGTTTGATATTGGGGTGGAAAATCTCCAAAAGTATCAATTGGAGCACTTAGATTATCTTGAAATGCGGGGCATGTGTCAGTTGAATAATCTGAGTCAAAATAAGTTTCACAATTTGCCACAGCCCATTGATCATTAGGGAAAACATGAGTCTCATAACCCCATTCAGGAACAAAGTCCAGTCTATCATCAAAATATGGAATGTTAGCAGCCATAAAAAATAATAATAAAAAAAAGAAAAAATAAGAGAAAAATAAATTTTAAAAAAATGAAAACAAGATAAACTCAAAAAGAAACAAATTAATCAGGCACCAGTCCCCGGCAACGGCGCCAAAAATTGACAGGTGCCGAACCTGTGCAATAATAAATACCTACTCGAGAAAAATACAGATTTTGTATATAGCGGTGAGTAGGGTCGAATCCACAGGGACTGGGGATAATTCGTTTCTTCTAGAGTCCAAAGTATGGGGGGTTTTGGATTAAATGCTAACTAAATAAATTAACTGCAGAAAATAATTAATTAAAAGAAATGATTGGGGAAACTCTAGCCAAGGGTACACATCAGAAATGGTTCATGCAACTGATCATCGATTCAAATATAATTCCAACATTTATTAATAGATTAGTTATAGTTGTCATGCACGTGATAAACAACCAACCTTTCCTTACTTTTTCGATAGTTAAGGTACGACC
This sequence comes from Coffea eugenioides, assembly GCF_003713205.1. NCBI lineage: Eukaryota > Viridiplantae > Streptophyta > Magnoliopsida > Gentianales > Rubiaceae > Coffea > Coffea eugenioides. Next base: position 23,118,744 of record NC_040040.1, on the reverse strand, counting down.
GTTAACTATTTCTCTAACCCAAAAACAACCCTAGGTACGACCGTAGGATTTAATTTCTAGATTGCATTAATAATTAGAAAGGCCCAATCCTAACTAATAAACACGCTACGAGGGTTTGTTTAAGTTAGATCGTATGCTCCTCTGACATAAACCCAATTACGCCAGTTGCTACTGAGATAAAGATAACGAACAATTACGGATTCAATTATCCCTATTTAGCAAAATAGCCTATGTGAATAATTAAATATTGCGCATCTATTCAATCACTCACACGAGCTATAGCAATTAAAAGCAGGAAACCTATAAATACTAATAAATTAAGGAAGCAATTAAAATAAATTAGATCTCACAGTAATTGTTGAACCAAATCTTCAGTTGTCCCCTTAACTAGAAAAGCTTAACCACGCCTCATGAGAAAATCTCCCCGTTGGGGAATATTGTCGAACACCTGGCGTGTGTCAGAGGCCAGTCTAAGGAAAGAAAGAAAAGAAACTAAAACTAAACTAAAACTAGAGATGTCCCTGCTACTCTACGTTATCCCTATTTAAGCAACAAGAGGAAGATGACTAAAGGCTATCTAGGTGGTCCCCACACATGTGGACAAAGCCCTCCAAGTACTTCTTGTTCCAAGTCTCTTTCCCGTAGCTTTCTTTTAAGAGCCCAAATGACTAGATGTTTTCCACTAGCTTGTGGTCCCCCACCAATTCAAGGGCCCAAGAATTGAAGCCCTTAGAAGTCTCCCTATTCCCATAAAAGTCCCTCCTTTTTGGTAATTTTCTGCTTTGTTCCTGAAATTAAACTCCAATACCAAATATAAGTAAATATTAATAATTAAAACAATATTTGGCAAGAATAAAAGGGGAAATTAATAATAAAATTACTAACAATTAACACCCTATCACTCTGATATTTATATAAAGAATAACAAAATAGTACAAACAAAAGTAAATTATTATCTCCCCTCATCTATGAATTTTTTAATACATAAGGGGTGACAATTATATTATAAAACATGTCAATCAACGGGAGCTAAGAGAGGTTTTTGAAATCACAAGGATATTAAATGATATTAAGGCAAACCTCGAACGAAGTTTGTGAAATTATCCCAATAATCAATAAGTGAAGCAAAAGAAGCATATCCATAGCGCCTTGTCATGGTTTTGGTAATTTGCCGTTGATTAATTCAAGTAGCAGTAAAAGTTTGTTACCGAAAACACTACTAGTTATAGAAGTTAGTGTGCAAATTGCAGTTTACCCCTGAATTTTTGGAGAAATCACACTTTATTACCATGAATCATGAAGATTTGCACTTTACCGCCCATGAAAGCTGGTCAAATGTTTAGAAAAGTTGCTCTACCCAAACTACTAGTACAATGACATTAATTGTTGTTCTTCAATTATTGTCGAAAATACCTATTTGGATTGCTATTTTTAGGAGTTTTTGATAAATAAAAAAAAGGTACTGTAGTAATTTGATGTATATGAGGTAAAAAAGTTGTTGAAAAATATTTTCACGAAAAACGAAAAAAATTTTCTGTGAAAAATCACAATCCAAACAAGTGTAAATTGTTATTTAGCATTATAAAAGCAGTTAATCACTAGTTCTAATGTACTTTAATAAAAGTCATACTTAAACATAGAAAAAACATGCTTTTTTTTTAATATACTCAATTATCTTGATGAATGACAAAAAAATAATAATAAATTCAGTTTGGACTGAATTTGCTAATTTTTTAAGGCAATTTTTATCAGCCAAATGATAATAACATTCCATGTAAAACCGCAGCACTCTAATCTTCTTTTATATTACTGAAATCAACACATATGCCCCTCATTTAGTATCGGTCACACAACAATACCTTTCTTTCCATCCCTAAATTCTCGCCAGTTCTATTTCTTTCATATTTACCGACCACCTCAATCACTTCCGTTAGTGCAAACTTATACCCAATTTCCTAATCCTAGCAGCCAAAACTCCTCCCTCCCTCCAATCCCCAGCCCACAAAACAATATTTACTTTCATCCTTGGTTGATACGTTTACCACTACTACTATTAAAATTTAGAAACTCCCCATGAAGGTGCTGTTTTTTTCTCTATGTTTGCTGCAGAGTCAATGTACGTAGGACTAAGCGTATTACATTCTATTGCAAAAGTTTAGTGCTTAATTAATTTGTTCAATTTGACTCTTGTTTAATTTCTTGCATAATTGCAATGTTGTCTCTAGGAGAGATTAATATAATTGTTGAACCTCGAGTTTATGGTGAATTATTTAAAGAGAGATTAATAAAATTGTTGAACCTTAGGATGGTTTACATGTAAAATAGATGCTTTGTTGAATTCATAGAATCCTCAATTTCATAGCGCTATACCATGAATTTCAACCTTATACGAAGATCATAGGATGTTTTGAGCATTTTGAGGTGAAAGAAAAGGTTGTCCTAACCTTGGCTAGTTACAAGGTTGATTGAGGGTGAACTTTAGAACAATGCGTGTAGTTGTCTAAACCATAAAGTGTGCAACAAAGAAAAAAGAAATTGCTTGAAGGATAATCTTATAAGCTTGGAGGCAAATTTTTCAATTCAAACAATATAAAAGAAAGATGGAGGGTCTAAAACTTTTTTTGAAGTGCTAATATCTTCTACCTTGTTTTTAGTCTTATCAAGTACATTACTCTATAAAAGACATATCCTATCTTGGTACACAGTAAATATCTTAAGCGTGATTAAGCATATCCACATCTTTTTAATATAGCAAATAAATATAATCATCAATTTTTGGAGATATTTCATTTGTTATCTTGTTTTGAAATAGACAATTCAATAAAAGTGCACTTAAACAAAAAGGAAAAATAACTTTGAAAAAATTGCCCAACCAAAATAAAAGGGTTTTGCATACCAAATTGATTAATCCATCTAGGGAATCATTTGCCTTTTATTCTTTGGGACCAAAGACATTAGTATTGATACTTTATAATTTTAACAAGGTATTAAGACAAAACAAGGATTTCACAGTGTGATTAACCCTAAAAGTAATTTCAAGCGCCCAAGTTGTTAAAACTATTAAACTCCTCTGTAACTGTAATTGTATTGGAAGATAACTATTCTTAGATTGCATGGTCATGCACTGATGGTGTCAGATGACACTATTCTTTTCAATGACAGCAAGTGGAAAAAAGAATCCCTGAAATAAAGACAGATAACAGATAATGAAATAGTGCTACTACTGTTGTATGGTGCTAGCACGAGTTTAAGCATTACAAAGAGAAGGGAAAGTAGAAAGCTACTACATCACAGATTCAGTGGTGTTTCAAAAATATCAAGTGTGTTCAACTAGATTTTGCTTTGCTCTAATCCTATGTGCTTTCATTCTTTGACGTGCCTGTTCTGATATTTCTGTTTGTCCCATTCTTGAATTAATGCATCCCTGTAATGAAATAGCATTCATCAGGTTCCATCTTCTTTTTCCATAGGCAACAAAGTCATTCCATTTCTTACCAAATGTAAAGCTCTTCATTCCATTTCCTACCAAATGTAAACAGAACTCAACAGGCATCAGGCTGTCAAACTTTCACTCAGAACACATGAACAAACCTAAAAGAAACAGACACCAAGAAATGAGTGGTAGCAGAAAGACACAGGCACAGAAGAATGCTCTGAAAGTTTGGATGCGCAGACCACACTTCAGCATTTTTTTTTTGGGATCAAATTTCACGGCCAATCCAGATCTGTGATGATAGCATACTTCAGCGCAACTTCAATTAATTAATTCACCACTCACTAAGGTTACAAAAATTACACTCTTCCTACTGTATTCACATGTAGCAATACTGTCATCATTAGCGATAGAATCAAATAGTTATTGTTTGAGTTCAATCTTAGCATACCGAAACTTGCTTCTGCAGTGCATGTGATTAAGAGACAAACTTAAAGAACTAAAGCAGAACATAAGCGTTGAAAGAGTTATTTTAAAGAACCAACTGCAAAAAAGGAAAAAGTAGAGACTGTTAGAACAAGTCAAACTGAAAATAGTACAAATTTCTGCTTGGGCCTGTGATTATTAAGAGACATTTACACTGCCCTCTTATTGAAGTTAGAATGTTCACCATGTTTAAATATTTCAAGTCGAATATACTACATTGAGTATCTGAATCTCTATCAATTAAAAACTCAACAACTTTGTATGGCTGGATACCTAAGATGTCCTTAAAAAGGACAGAGAAGAGCATCTAAAGAGCAAAATCAAATAAAAAAAGGAGCAAAAAAAAGAGTGAAATATCCAGAGATCCTAAATGGAGCCAATTAAGTATAAGATCCCCCTCCTCCACATTTAGACTGTTATTGCACATTTTTGGAGCAAACTTCTCAACTATCTTAAAAAGGGATGGATCATTTCCACTATCTCTGAACAAATCTAGCAAAAAGGCAAAAGTAGATACTTGCAGTGAGAATCCTCTCTTGTCCATTTTTGCAAAATAAACCACTGCATCATCAAATTCGCTAGCCTTGATAAGTACTTGGACAATAATATTTAAGATAAACAATGCAATTACTATATGGTATAGACGATAAACTCAACATCTTGATGCTGCTCCATTGAGCAGGTCCAGTATATTAGAGAAGCGTTTTTGGTATAATAAAAGAATAGAAGATGATGTAGGCCAGAACTTTGAGCGACAAAAGCAGCCTCTTTGCATCCAATGGCTTTTGATTATGCTAACAACTAAGTAAGCTTCTTCTACAATCTCTCACAAAATTCAGAAAAGGAAAGAGAAGCATTTTTCGTCTATAATAGAATAGAAGATGCCGGAGGTAACAACTAAGCCAAACTTACTTCTATCTTCTCCACTCACAGATAACTACGGATGATAATTTCTAAATATTCCAGCATGCTTATCACCTCATTCTAGAGAAAGGGAGCAGAAAGCTCAGAAGTGTGCCTGCAATGTGTATCAGTAGCTCAGAAAATTCCCGTGGGGAAAAACCCTCAGTAAAGAAGATACAAGGGAATTGAAGTTTAATAGTTTAACCATAGCTGCTCTTCAACCAGAACAAGCGGATTGAGAGCTGCTATGCCACGACTGCCCTTCAGTCTTTGGCTGGAGGGCATCCTTTGCCTTCCACAAGGTGCATCAATAGTTCACGACTTGAAAATGGTTAATAAATGTGTGACAAAAACTCAGAAGTTAATGGCCCTAATACAAAACTGTTTGGACCTTAATTGTGCTCGTGCTTGCAAACTTAAGGCACCAAAATCAACCAAAAAACACTTTGTAACCTCTAAAATTTACAGAATGCAATTTCCAATTATCACAGGAGGTAAAAACTTCTGGGTGTTACGGCTAGTTACACTTTCTCTGATCTTTAATCCGTAAATTCAGGGACTTGTGAGCTAATTTCATGTCTAAGGGGAGGGCAGGGATGTATATGGGAAGAATTAGAACACGCACTCAAACAAAGAAGACTCGAAAAAATGGCAGCCAAGTTTAGTTGGAGAAAGTGAATTCTACAGTACAATGACTTTCATCCACAACTCCTGTTTTTTTTTTGGTCACTTAATTGATTATTTTGCAACTGCCATGCGAACAATGTCTGTATAAGAGCAATTAAGCTGCAATTTAGTAACCCAACAAGAAAATTACATGGACAAGCTATCATGTATAAAGTAAGCATACATAAGAGTGACTCAAACAGACAATGTGAACCATCGAGACAATTAGGCATAAAATTTTGAGAAAGTGATGAGAGAGGCGTGATCACAGAGTACAAACCATGAAATGCATTGAAAACGGGCAAGCAGACACTCTTTCATCTGATAGTCATGAGAGAGCTTCTAACACATTGTCGCTTACCACCATGCAAGTATTTAATCTTCAAATCTCTAGAATATGCTCAAAGATTGCTCCACCAAGGACTGTTGATAAACTTTTGGAAACCAAAGGACAGATACTGACAACAATGTCAGCTGCGAATCTACATCATGTACCTTTGGATGATTAAACGCAAGGAGCCAAAAAAAGCAGCAGAATATCCAAAGGTCCCAAATGAAGCCAATTAAGGATAAGATCCCCCTTCTCCATTATTTGGACTTCCATTACACATCTTTGGTGCAAACTTCTCTATCACCTTAAAAAGAGAGGGATCGTTTCCACTATCTCTGTATGAATCTAGTAAAAATGAAAAAGTAGACAAATGCAGCGAGAATCCTCTCCTATCCATTTCATCAAAACATACCATTGCATCATTAAATTTGCCACCCTTAAGAAGTCCATGAACAATAATATTAAATGTAATTTGATTTGGTGTGCAACCATTTTCTTCCATTTTCTTAATAAACTCTTTGGCTTCCGGCAGTAAACCTTCTGAAAAGAGGCCATTTATCATCGTGTTATATGTTGTAACATCAGGGTCTAATCCTTTAGAGGAGAGACTATAGAAAAGATGTCGGGCACTGTCAAGCTTCCCACATTTGCATAATCCATCAAGGACGATGTTGTACATTGCTATCTGACAATATACTCCATCAACTTCCATCTTGTGCAAAAATTGAAGTGCTGCCTCAACATGTGAGTTCTTGCATAAACCGTCCAATAACACACAGTAAGTGTAAAAATCAGGCTTTATGCCAGCAGCTCGCATCTCATTGAAAACTTCGATTGCTGTAAGATACCTCCACACACTAAATAAACCCTGCAGGACAGTGTTATAAGTTGCAACATTCGGTGTTAACCCTTTATATCGGATCTCTTGGAAGAGACTCATGGCTGCTTCCACTTTCATTTTCTTCATATAGCCATGGATCAATATATTATGGCTTTGAACATCAGGACTAAGGCCGTTAGCAGCCATTTTATCAAAAACTCTCTTTGCTTCATCCATTCGGCCTTGTAAACAGTACCCATCCATCAATGCATTATATGTAACATTATCAGGCTTCTGATTTTGCACAATCATGATTTTCAGCACCTCCTCTGCACCTTCTAACTGTCCTTCCTTACATAGGGCATCGATAAGAATATTATAAGTAATAACATTTGGAACAATATTATAAGCCTTCATCTCAGTCAAGAGCTTTTCAATGTCCTTCCATTTACTTAAGTTGCACAGACCCCAGACCAAACAATTGTAAGTGATGTCATCCGGGGCAATTCCTTTCTCAATCATCTCGTGTAGAAGGGAGAGAGCTTTATCCATCATTTTATCCTTGCACAACCTGTCGATAATAGTGTTGTAAGCAGCTGTATCAGGCCTGCACCTTCCTCCTTTTTCCATGAATCTAAGGACTTGAATGGCCATGCTAGTGTTCCCAGCCTTAGAAAGCCCATCTATCACAGTCCCATACGTAATTTTGCAGGGTACGCATAGCTTTTCATACATTATTTTCTTGAACAATCCTTGTGCCTCATGAATTTTGTGTTCCCGAAAAAGTCCTTTGAGCAGAGTGGTAAATGTGGCCGTATCGGGCACAATACCTCGCTTGAAGAAGCTACCCAATATAGAAAACCCAAAATCCACTCTACCGAAGAAGCAGTAACAATTAATCACAATACTTAGCGTGTATTCATTAAGCGGAATGCATCCTAACTCAGCCATATCTCTGTAAAGAGAAAGAATCACCAAATATTGCTTCATTTTAACAATACGACCCAGCAATTCAGTGAAATGAACAACACTAGGCACAGGTCTCATCCGGACCATCTGCTTGTAAAAGCCTAGAGCTTCATCAAGATTGCTGATTCTGTCAATATCACTCCTTAATCCCCGAGACCCATAATGAACAATGTTGTTAGGCTTAGCCTGATGATGATTACTACTTTTAATACCAATAGTGAGGGCTGCAGAGTGAAAAGCAGATTGGATGGGGGTTGAATTTCTTGGAGAAAGAAATGAAAGAGTAGTAAAAGCGGCAGTAGTAGCGGTACCTGAGAAGGCCCTTTTCTCATCTTCTTGATGGTTTTGCCTTCGGAGTTCAGCTACAAAATCAGAAAGTCGCAGCTGAGGAGACGAGTGAGGAGCCAAAGACGATGAAGCTTGTCGTCCCTCTCAGGTTTTGTGATTAATTCATTCTTTTCTGGTTTTTCATTTTGTATTTTTGGTTTCTTTTTAGCCTTTTTGGTTTATTACTCTGAGATTGATATTTTTGCTTTTTTTATGAAAATAAAGTCAATATTTTAATAAAACTATATACAGACACATGAGCATAAACTTATCACAGAGTGAATTAATATTAAAACATGAAATATTTTATAATAATAAGGCCAAGTTATTGCGGACACATATAATGTCTTTTTTTTTTGTCGAAATCTGCGAATGGATCCGTGGCACTCAAAATGAAAAATCCTTATTTTGATCACCAATTTATTAGAAAAATGTTATTTATATTCCCATTTTGTTATTCATACTTTTACTATTATTTTAATCATCTAATTTTTATTTATTAAATTATGTAATAAAATAAATAGTGAAAATGCAAAGAACAAAAAATAGAGTGTAAGTACCATTTTCCTTTTGCTCATTCCATTTTAGACCAAAATCAAATAAAACTTCTCCCACATCAAAAGGTTATCCTCTTTTGTTATTTTTAATTCTACATTAATTACAAAATTCTTACGTCATAAGCACTTTACTTAAAAAACACTTGTTAACATATTCGGAGGAAACAAAACACTTGTTGACAGATACGATGAATGGTCAATTAGAAAAAAAAAATCCAAGTATCTATTAGTTATGACATTTAATAGTTTAAATGATATCAAAATTAGTTTATAACATGCACACATGTATCCTATTAATCAATTCACTAAATTCAATGAGTGTGTTTGGATAGAAGATTATTTAAAATAATTAATGTAATATTTTTTGTGATATGATATATGAGAAATAAAAAAAGTAATTGAAAAAATAAAAAAATATGTTTAACTAATGCAAGCAAATTATTTTTTTTCGAATCATTCGCATCCAATTGTTTAGGATGTATCCTTTGTGATGATACTTCATCATCATCATCATCATTCGCAAACTATTTGTACTAGTTTGCCTTTTTTTTCCCTTTAAATACCATAACATGATAACATATGATAAACTCATCTCTTATAATACTCGTTTATTTGCCAAGTGCTAGCACTTTCTGTAACGTATCAGCCAAAAAATTTTTTAAAAGAAAAGAAAGCATGAGCTACATCACCACGAGCGGGGAGACCAGGCAATCAATCAGCTCCACAATCATAGGGAAAACCACAGAAAAAAGAAGCCCCGTTGTGAAACTAATAAAATAAACTACCAAGAGTGGGGATTGGAACATAGAATGAGAAGAGAAGAGAGATAAAATTATTATCTTTACTGATCAAAGTACTTCATAGTTACAAATGAAGTAGGATTCACCCCTATATATAGGCGATCTAAGATAAAAGGTACATGAACCCTATCAAGTACTAATATATGAATTTAGTATTTCAAGTACATCTATAAATGACATCATCCAATATACCAATGAATCTAGGGAGAATACATGTATCTATCATCTTGAAAATACAAACGGACATCTACATCTTATAATCCTTCTTGAGAATATCAACGGACATCCACATCTTATCATTAATATTTCATAACACTTCTCCTTGGATGTCCATTACACAAAGAATATGTCTCGTTAAAACCTTACTAGGGAAAAATCCAGTGGGACAAAAACCCTAGTGAAGGAAAAAGAGTACACTATTCTTGTGTAATAATTTCTCCCCCTGAAGTAAACATTATATGAGATCTTTTAGCCGATGCATTCCAATATTCTTCACCAGTTTTTCAAATGTAGCAGTCAGCAATGCCTTGGTAAACAAATCTACCAAATTATTATCCGATCGAATTTGTAGCACATCAATCTCACCATTCTTCTGCAAATCATGAGTAAAGAAAAATTTCGGTGAAATGTGTTTCGTCCTATCTCCTTTAATATATTCTCCTTTTAATTGAGCTATACAAGCTGCATTATCTTCATATAAAATTGTTGGAGGATTTTTCTTCTCGGAGGATAACCCACAACTCTTCCGGATGTAGTGGGTCATTGATCTTAACCAAACACATTCTCGACTGGACTCATGAATTGCTATTATTTCAGTATGATTTGATGAAGTGGCAGTTAAGGATTGTTTTGTAGAACGCTAAGCGATGGCTGTACCGCTACAAGTAAAGAGATAGCCAGTTTGAGATCGTGCTTTATATGGGTCAAATAAATACCCAACATCAGCATATCCAAGCAACTCAGGCTTAGATTTATTTGAATAAAACAAACCAAGATCAATTGTTCCTTGGAGATAGCGAAAAATGTGTTTAATACTATTTCAATGTCGTTTTGTAGGCGAGAAACTAAATCTTGCTAATAAATTCACAACAAATGATATATCTGGCCTTGTACAATTAGCAAAATATATAAGCGTACCAATTGCACTGAAATATGGTACTTCAGAACCAAGTATCTCTTCATGTTCCTTTTGTGGCCTAAAGGGATCCTTATTAGGATCCAATGATCTGACGATCATTGGGGTACTTAATGTATGTGTCATCATAATCAAATCCAGACCTTTGTGAAAAATCTTGAGTTACAAGTCTTGCTTTATATCTCACAATTTCATTCTTTTCATTTCTTTTCCTCACAAAAACCCATTTATATCCAACTGGTTTTACACCTTCAGGTGTTTGGACTACAGGTCCAAAAACATTCCTTTTAGCCAGTGAATCTAATTCAGATTGTATCGCATCCTTTCATTTTGGCCAATCATTTTTATGCCGACATTCATCAACCGATCTAGATTCATGATCCTTATCAACTTCTTTAATATCAACTGCTACATTTCATTAGACTCCAATTAACTTTTCTATAATTTCATTCTCTTCAGGAGTTGGCTCTTCGGGAGCTGGCTCTTCGGGAGCTGGCTCTTCAGGAGATTAAATTTTGTCATGACAATTATTTAATCTCCGGAGATATTTGAAATCAATTTATACCTTATATAGATGGGCTGGCCTTTATTTGTAACACTTGTGCATGTCTTTCAGGGACATCAATTTTAACAAGAGTATTTCCTGCAGGAATAGTTGATTTAATGACTCTTCTGGAGTCGATAAATATAACTTTCTAATTCACATTATTTCGTATGAGGATCGAGGAAATCCAAATTTTATGATTTTCTTTTGGTTGATCTTTTCCTCCTCCTAATGTCGACAATCGTAGCTCATCAAAATAAATAAATTATTCAATAGATCACTCTTCTGGGTGATGCATCCCGACATAAATTTCTTTTGGAACCATGTATAATATAAAAGGGGTATGTATAAATACTTGTCGACATTTAAATATTCTCATATATTCATTAGGATCAGTAAACTTCTGGTTTACTACAGGTGATGATTATAAAGCAAATGAGAATGAAAATAACTATATCGATAACCATTTCTCACTCGAATGATTATTATGATATAATTAACCTTTATTTCACTTAATTTCTAAACATGATCTCTATTATTGTCTCATTTAATGTCTCAATTTGATATCCATTTTGGCGAATATCTCTAAAATTCAAATAAATTTCTTCGAGACTTGGGAGAGAGTAGTGCAATATTTATGACAATTTTAGTTCCTTCAAAGAGAAATAGAGTGGCTCTTCCGAAGCAGCGCTCAATTAATTTTGTACTACCATTGATGGTATTAACATTTGTCTCTCCCATCCCCAAAGAAGAAAAATATCTTTTATTTTTTAATATAGTGTGCATAAAAGCACTATCAATGAGACAAATGTTATCATCACCATTATATAATCCCAAATGTTTGCCATCCAATTCTTCTTCAGGAAGAAAATAAACAAAAATAAACATGAATAAAAGATGCGAGAATAGATATTTGCAAAGTAAATTGATAAAACTAACAACATATCAAAGTAATTGACAATCTAGCAAAACTAACAACACATCAAACATCTAAACAAATATTAAATATATGATCATTTTGCATCTTCAGGATACTCACTCAAAGGAATCAGCAATATCCAGGTGTGTCATGTCAGCATCATCTTCATCATAAGCATCCTTTTGATCGATAAAATATGTCTCGACATTTTTAATTTCTAACGCCCAAGTCGTTAAAACTATTAAACTCCTCGCCTGTAACTGTAATTGTATTGGAAGATAACATTTACTTTCCAACTCTCCAAGATTTAGAATGCATGGTGATGCACATGCACCGATGGTGTCAGATGACACACTATTCTTTTCAATGACAGAAAGTGGAAAAAGGAAAATTCAACATGTTCCCTGAAATAAAGAAAGATAACAGATAATTAATGCCATCAGAGTATACCAACTACTATCGTATAGTGCTAGCATTACAAGGAGAAGGGAAAGAAAAAAGCTACTACATCACAGATTCAGTGTGTTCAACTAGATTTTGCTTTGCTCTAATCCTGTGTGCTTTCATTCTTTGACGTGCCTGTTCTGATATTTCTGTTTGTCCCATTCTTGAATTAATGTATCCCTGTGATGAAATAGCATTCATCAGGTTCCATCTTCTTTTTCCATAGGCAGCAAAGTCATTCCATTTCTTACCAAATGTAAAGCTCTTCATTCCATTTCCTACCAAACGTAAACAGAACTCAACAGGCATCGGGCTGTCAAACTTTCACTCAGAACACATGAACAAACCTAAAAGAAACAGGCACCAAGAAAAGAGTGGTAGCAGAAAGACACAGGCACAGAAGAATGCTCTGAAAGTTTGGATGCGCAGACCACACTTCTGCATTTTTTTTTTGGGGTCAAATTTCATGGCCAATCCAGATCTGTGATGATAGCATATTTCAGCGCCAACTTTAATTAATTAATTCATCAATCACTAAGGTTACAAAAATTGCGCTCTTCCATCTGCATTCATACGTAGCAATACTGTCATCATTAGTGATAGAATCAAATATTTATCGTTTGAGTTCAATTTTAGCATACCGAAACTTGCTTCTGCAGTGCATGTGATTAAGAGACAAACTTCAAGAGCTAAAGCAGAACATGAGCGTTGAAAGAGTTATTTTAAAGAACCAACCGCAAAATAGGAAAAAGCAGAGAGTGTTAAAACAAGTCGAACTGATAATAGTAGAAATTTCTGCTTGGGCCTGTGATTAAGAGACATTTACACTGCCCTCTTATTGACGTTAGAATGTTCACCATGTTTAAATATTTCAAGTCGAATATACTACATTGACTATCTGAATCTCTATCAAGTAAAAACTCAACAACTTTGTATGGCTGGATACCTAAGATGTCTTTAAAAAGGACGGAGAAGAGCATCTAAAGAGCAAAATAAAATAAAAAAGGAGCAAAAAAAAAGAATGAAATATCCAGAGATCCTAAATGGAGCCAATTAAGTATAAGATCCCCTTTCTCCAACATTTAGACTGTTATTGCCCATTTTTGGAGCAAACTTCTCAACTATCTTAAGAAGGGATGGATCATTTCCACTATCTCTGAACGAATCTAGTAAAAAGGCAAAAGTAGATACTTGCAGTGAGAATCCTCGCTAAATCCATTTCTTCAAAATAAACCACTGCATCATCAAATTCACTTGCCTTGATAAGTCCTTGGACAATAATGTTTAAGATAAACAATGCAATTACCATATGGTATGGGCGATAAACTCAACATCTTGATGCTGCTCCACTGAGCATGTCCAATATATTAGAGAAGCGTTTTTGGCATAATGAAAGAATAGAAGATGATGTCGGCCAGAACTTTGAGCAACAAAAGCAGCCCCCTCTGCATCCAATGGCTTCTGATTATGCTAACAACTAAGTAAGCTCTTCTATCTTCTCTCACAAAATTCAGAAAGGAAAAGAGAATTTTTCGTCCATAATAGAATAGAAGATGCTGTAGGTAACAACTAAGTCAAACTTACTTCTATCTTCTCCGCTCACAGATAACTGCACATGACGAAATCTAAATATTCCAGCGCGCTTATCATCTCATTCTAGAGAAAGGGAGCAGAAAGCTCAGAAGTGTGCCTGCAATGTGCATGTAGCTCAGAAAAATTCCCGTGGGGAAAAACCCTCAGGTAAAGAAGATACGAGGGAATTGAAGTTTAATAGTTTAACCATAGCTGCTCTTCAACCAGAACAAGCGGATTGAGACCTGCTATGCCATGGCTGCCCTTCAGTCTTTGCCTGGAGGGCATCCTTTGCCTTCCAAAAGGTGTATCAGTAGTTCATGACTTGTAAATTGTTAATAAATGTGTGACAAAAAATCAGAAGTTAATGGCCCTAATACAAAACTGATGTTATTTAGGACCTTAATTGTGCTCGTCACTTGCAAACTTTAGGCACCAAAATCAACCAAAAAACACTTTGTAACCTCTAAAATTTACAGAATGCAATTTCCGATTATCACAGGAGGTAAAAACTTCTGGGTGTTAATGCTAGTTACACTTTCTCTGATCTTTAATCCGTAAATTCAGGGACTTGTGAGCTAATTTCATGTCTAAGGACAGGGCAGGGATGTATGTGGGAAGAATTAGAACACGCACTCAAACAAAGAAGACTCGAAAAAATTGGCAGTCAAGTTTAGTTGGAGAAAGTGAATTCTACAGTCCAATGACTTTCATTCACAACTCCTGTTTTTTTTGTCCCTTCATTTGATTATTTTGCAGCTGCCATGCGAACAATGTCTGTATAAGAAGATAAATTAAGCTGCAATTTAGTAACCCGACATGACAATTACATGGACAAGCTATCATGTATAAAGTAAGCATACATAAGACTGACTCAAACAGACAATGTGAGCCATCAAGACAATTAGGAATAAAAATTTGAGAAACTAAGGAGAGAGGAATGATTAAAGTGTACAAACCATGAATAGCATTGAAAACAGCCAGGTAGCCACTCTTTTCATCTGATAGTGATAAAAAAGCTTCAACACATCGTCGCTTATCACCCTGCAAGTATTAAATCATCAAATCTCTAGAATATGCTCAAAGATTGGTCCTCCAAGGACTGTTGATAAACTTTTTGAAAACTAAAAGGACAGATAATGACAATATGATCAGCTGCGAATCTACATCATGTACCTTTGGATGATTACACATAGAAGCCAAAAAAGTAGCGGAATATGCAGAGGCCCCACATGGAGCCAATTATGGATAAGATGGCCCTTCTCCATCATTTAGACTTCTATTACCCATTTTTGGAGCAAACTTCTCAATTATCTTAAAAATAGAGGGATCGTTTTCACTATCTCTGTATGAATCCAGTAAAATGGAAAAAGTAGACAAATGCAGTGAGAATCCTCTCCTATCCATTTCATCAAAACATATCACTGCATCATTAAATTCACCAGCCCTCAGAAGTCCACCAACAATAATATTAAATGTAATTAGATCTGGTGTGCAACCATTTTCTTAATAAACACTTTGGCTTCCTGTAGTAATCCTTCTGAAAAGAGGCTATTTATCATCGTGTTATATGTGGTAACATTAGGATCCAATCCTTTAGAAGAGAGACTATAGAAAAGATGCCGGGCGCTGTCAAGCTTCCCACATTTGCACAATCCATCAAGGACGATGTTGTACATTGTTATCTGACAATCTACTCCATCAACTTCCTTTTTGTGCAAAAATTGAAGCGCTTCCTCAGCATGTGAATTCTTGCATAAACCATCCAACAATACAGTGTAAGTGTGAAAATTAGGTTTTAAGCCAGCAACTCGCATCTCGTCGAAAGCTTCGATTGCTGTAAGATACCTCCTGACACTAAATAAACCCTGCAGGACAGTGGTATAGGTAACAACATTCGGTCTTAACCCTTTATGTCGGATCTCTTGGAAGAGATTCATGGCCGGTTCCACTTTCATTTTCTTCATATAGCCATTTATCAATATATTATGGCTTTGAACATCAGGACTAAGGCCGCTAGCAGCCATTTTATAAAAAATTCTCCTTACCTCACCCATTTGACCCTGTAAACAATACCCATCCATCAATGCATTACAAGTGACTGTAGTAGGATTCTGATTTTGCTGAATCATGGCAGTTAAAACCTGCTCTGCATCTGCTAACTGTTCTTCCTTACATAGTGCATCAATTAGAATATTAAAAGTAACAACATCAGGAACAATATTATAAGCCTTCATCTCAGTAAAGAGATTTTCAACGTCCTTCCATTTACTTAAATTGCACAGACCCTGGACCAAACAATTGTAAGTGATGACATCGGGGGCAATTCCTTTCTCAATCATCTCGTGTAACAGGGAGAGAGCTTGATCCATCATTTTATCCTTGCACAACCCGTCGATAATAGTGTTGTAAGCAGCTGTATGAGGCCTGCACCTTCCTCCTTTTTCCATGAATCTAAGGACTTGAATGGCCATACTAGTGTTCCCAGCCTTAGAAAGCCCATCTATCACAGTCCCATACGTAATTTCATTAGGTATGCAAAGCTTTTCATATATTATTTTTTTGAACAATCCTTGTGCCTCATGAATTTTGTGTTCCCGAAAGAGTCCTTTGAGCAGAGTGGTAAAGGTGGCCGTATTGGGCAAAATACCTCGCTTGAAGAAGCCACCAAATATAGAAAACCCAAAATCCACTCTACCCAAGAAGCAGTAACAATTAATCACAATACTTAGCGTGTAATCATCAAGCGGAATGCATCCCAACTCAGCCATATCCCTGGAAATAGAAAGAACCACCAAATATTGCTTCATCTTAACAATACGACCCAGCAGTCTATTGAAATGAACAACACTAGGCAGAGGTTTCATCCGTACCATCTGCTTGTAAAAGCCTAGAGCTTCATCGAGATTGCTGATACCGTCAATATCACTCCTCAATCTCCGAGACCCATAATGAACAATGTTGTTAGGCTTAGCCTGATGATGATTACTACTTTCAATACCAATAGTGAGGGCTGCAGAGTGAAAAGCTGATTGGATGGGGGTTGAATTTATTGGAGAAAGAAATGAAAGAGTAGTAAAAGCGGCAGTAGTAGCAGTACCTTTCGCCCCTGCTTTGTGACAAAGATAAGCAACAGAGAAGGCCCTTTTTCTCATCTTCTTGATGGTTTTGCCTTCGGAGTTCAGCTACAAAATCAGAAAGTCGCTGCTGAGGAGACAGAGTGAGGAGCGAAAGACGATGGTCCTCTTTTGTCTTTTGCTGAAGCTTGTCTTCTCCTCTCCTCTCAGGTTTTGTGATTAATTCATTCTTTTCTGGTTTCATTTTGTATTTTTGGTCTCTTTTTAGCATTTTTGGTTTATTACTCTGAGTTTGATAATATTTTTGGTTTTTTTATGAAAATAAACTCAATAATTTAATAAAACTATATAGAGACACATGAACATAAAATTATGAGAGAGTGACAATAGCATTTCCCTTTTGCTCATTCCATTTTAGACCAAAATCAAACAAAACCCCTCCCACATCAAAAGGTTATCCTCTTATGTTATTTTTAATTCTACATTAATTACAAAATTCTTACGACATAAGCACTTTTCTTGAAGTAAATCATATGGAAGGCATGTACCCATACTATGCTCATTAGTGAAGCTTCAAGCATTCATCCTTCTGAGTTCAACTCCGATCTTTGCATTAGCAATACTTCCTCCCTTGGTGCCTGTAATTAAGAGACAAGTTTGAGCAACCATAAGCAGAATACAAAACTGGAAAAGGTATTCATAGAACCAAAGCAGAATAAAAGAAGGAAAAGAATCCTTATAACTAGTACTACTAACAATAGAAGCTTTGGCTTGGGCCTGTGATTAATAAACAGATTTTATTTGTCCTCTACTTGGAATAAATATCTCAGCTCAGTCATCCTACATAAATAAATGAATCGCTATGATGAGTGCAATCCAGAACTTTAAGCAGCTGGATACCTAAAAGACCTCTTAAACAAGACACAGAGAATGTCAAAGAGCAAAATAAAATATTATTTCTCTGCATGCTACTATCAAATTTGCTCATCAGCATCAAACTTAAGCAGTCACTAAAAGCAACAGTAGGCAAAGAGCAGATATTGGGTCAATACAGACAATGGTACTACAGCACGTTCTAACACTGCGGTAAACCTTGCATTTAGATCATCGTCAATATCTGATCAGTGAATGTTTCGTTGTCAAAATTGCCCAACAGCCAGTCCAGTATGTTTGCTTCCATAATATCTCTATGTTCTGAAAACAACAACGAGTATTCGAAAGTAAAAGGACAACTGTCAACGAAAGGACACATGTCAAGTCATTAGCACAACATAGCAATTTTATGAAGCTTAGATAAGTTAAAATACGAGTACGCTTATGCTAAATACAAGTCCAGCTTAAGTGTCACTTAATTTGATTACTTTCCAACTGCCAAGTGAACAATGTCTGTATATGAAGATAAATTAAGCTGCAATTCAACAACCCCACATGCCAATTACATGGACAAGCTATCATGTATCAAGTAAGCATCTATAAAGTGATTCAAATGGCCAAAGTAAACCTTCGAGAAAGTTGAAAATTAGGAATAAAATTTTGAGAAACTGAGGAGAGAGGAATGATCACAGAGTACAAACCATGAAATGCATTGAAAACGGGCAGGTAGCCACTCTTTTCATCTGATAGTGATGAGAAAGCTTCAACACATCGTCGCTTATCATATTAAACCTGCAAGTATTTAATCTTCAAATCTCTAGAATATGCTCAAAGATTGCTCCTCCAAGGACTGTTGATAAACTTTTTGAGACCAAAAGGACAGATACTGACAACAATATCAACTGCGAATCTACATCATGTACCTTTGGATGACTAAATGCTAGGAGCCAAAAAAAGCAGCAGAATATCCAAAGGTCCCAAATGAAGCCAATTAAGAATAAGATCCCCCTTCTCCATTATTTAGACTTCCATTACCCATTTTTTGAGCAAACTTCTCAATTATCTTAAAAATAGAGGGATCATTTCCACTATCTCTGTATGAATCTAGTAAAAGTGAAAAAGTAGACAAATGCAGCGAGAATCCTCTCCTATCCATTTCATCAAAATAAACCACTGCATCATTAAATTCGCCAGCCTTAAGAAGTCCTTGAACAATAATATTAAATGTAATTAGATTTGGAGTGCAGCCATTTTCTTCCATTTTCTTAATAAACTCTTTGGCTTCCTCTAGGAAACCTTCTGAAAAGAGGCCATTTATCATCGTGTTATAGTTGAAACATTAGGATCCAATCCTTTAGAAGAGAGACTATAGAAAAGATGCCGGGCGCTGTCAAGCTTCCCACATTTGCATAATCCATCAAGGACGATGTTGTACATTGTTATATGACAATCTACTCCATCAACTTCCATCTTGTGCAAAAATTGAAGTGCTTCCTCAACATGTGAATTCTTGCATAAACCATTCAACAAAACACAGTAAGTGTGAAAATTAGGTTTTAAGCCAGCAGCTCGCATCTCATCGAAAGCTTCGATTGCTGTAAGATACCACCCGACACTAAATAAACCCTGCAGGAAAGTGGTATAGGTAACAACATTCGGTGTTAACCCTTTATGTCGGATCTCTTGGAAGAGACTCATGGCTGCTTCCACTTTCATTTTCTTCATATAACCATTGATCAATATACTATGGCTTTGAACATCAGGATTAAGGCCGCTAGCAGCCATTTTATCAAAAACTATCTTTGCTTCATCCATTCGGCCTTGTAAACAGTACCCATCCATCAATGCGCTATATGTAGCATTATCAGGCTTCTGATTTTGCTCAATCATGATTTTCAGTACCTCCTCTGCACCTTCTAACTGTCCTTCCTTACATAGTGCATCAATAAGAATATTAAAAGTAATAACATTTGGAACAATATTATAAGCCTTCATCTCAGTCAAGAGCTTTTCAACGTCCTTCCATTTACTTAAATTGCACAGACCCCGGACCAAACAACTGTAAGTGATGACATCAGGGGCAATTCCTTTCTCAATCATCTCGTGTAACAGGGAGAGAGCTTGATCCATCATTTTATCCTTGCACAACCCGTCGATAATAGTGCTGTAAGCAGCTGTATCAGGCCTGCACCTTCCTCCTTTTTCCATGAATCTAAGGACTTGAATGGCCATGCTAGTGTTTCCAGCCTTAGAAAGCCCATCTATCACAGTCCCATACGTAATTTTATCGGGTACGCATAGCTTTTCATATATTATTTTCTTGAAAAATCCTTGTGCCTCATGAATTTTGTGTTCCCGAAAGAGTCCTTTGAGCAGAGTGGTAAAGGTGGCCGTATTGGGCAAAATACCTCGCTTGAAGAAGCCACCAAATATAGAAAACCCAAAATCCACTCTACCCAAGAAGCAGTAACAATTAATCACAATACTTAGCGTGTAATCATCAAGCGGAATGCATCCCAACTCAGCCATATCCCTGGAAAGAGAAAGAACCACCAAATATTGCTTCATCTTAACAATACGACCCAGCAGTCTATTGAAATGAACAACACTAGGCAGAGGTTTCATCCGTACCATCTGCTTGTAAAAGCCTAGAGCTTCATCGAGATTGCTGATACCGTCAATATCACTCCTCAATCTCCGAGACCCATAATGAACAATGTTGTTAGGCTTAGCCTGATGATGATTACTACTTTCAATACCAATAGTGAGGGCTGCAGAGTGAAAAGCTGATTGGATGGGGGTTGAATTTATTGGAGAAAGAAATGAAAGAGTAGTAAAAGCGGCAGTAGTAGCAGTACCTTTCGCCCCTGCTTTGTGACAAAGATAAGCAACAGAGAAGGCCCTTTTTCTCATCTTCTTGATGGTTTTGCCTTCGGAGTTCAGCTACAAAATCAGAAAGTCGCTGCTGAGGAGACAGAGTGAGGAGCGAAAGACGATGGTCCTCTTTTGTCTTTTGCTGAAGCTTGTCTTCTCCTCTCCTCTCAGGTTTTGTGATTAATTCATTCTTTTCTGGTTTTTCATTTTGTATTTTTGGTCTCTTTTTAGCATTTTTGGTTTATTACTCTGAGTTTGATAATATTTTTGGTGTTTTTTTATGAAAATAAACTCAATAATTTAATAAAACTATATAGAGACACATGAACATAAACTTATGAGAGAGTGACAATAGCATTTCCCTTTTGCTCATTCCATTTTAGACCAAAATCAAACAAAACCCCTCCTACATCAAAAGGTTATCCTCTTATGTTATTTTTAATTCTACGTTAATTACAAAATTCTTACGACATAAGCACTTTTCTTGAAAAACACTTGTTAACATATACAGAGCAAAAGAAAAAAAAAACTTGTTAACAGATACGATGAATGATCAATTAGAAAAAAAATCCAACTATCTATTAATTATGATATTTAATAATTTAAATGATATCAAAATTAGTTTATAACATGCACACATGTAGAGCTGTTAAATGAAACGAGCAGTTCGAAAGTTCGATTGAGGTCGATTCGATAAAGCTTGAGCTCAGCTCGTTAATTGTGGTAAACAAGTCAAGTTCGACCTTGAGATATGCTCGTTTAATTAACAAGCCGAGTAAGCTTTGATTCGTTTGTTATCCGAGTAGCTCAATTATGCTCAATAAGGAAGTACATATATGTCATTTCACAATTCAAAAATATAAAAATTAAAAATTATAGATTTTTATTGGGATTAATTTGCTCGAGCTCGTGCAAGCTCGACTCATTTGTGATAAACGAGTCGACCTCGGGCAAGCTCACAAACGAGTCGAGCTCGATCTCGAGCCACATGTCCATTTGGCGAGTCGAATCCGAACACATTTCAAAACTCGTCCACCTGTTGAGCTCGAGTTAAACTTGAGTCGAGTTCGGCAGTCAAATATTCGATTCGACTCGACTCGATTAACAGCTCTATACACATGTATCCTATTAATCAATTCACTAAATTTAATTAGCATGTTTGGACAAAAGATTATTTGAGATATTTATTTAAAATAATTACTGTAACATTTTTCGTGATGTGATGTATGTGAAATAAAAAAAAATTGATTGAAATGATGCAAGCAAATTATTATTTTTTCAAATCATTCGCATCCAAATTGTTTAGGGTGTATTATTTGTGATGATACTTGATTTTATTATTCTCATCATTCAACTATAGGGAAAACCACAGAAAAAGGCCCGAGCATATCAGAAAATGTTCTCGGGTCCAGTTGAAAACTAGTACCAGCACAACAAACTCCTTCCTGCCCTATAATTTGTCTATGCAAAATGAGATGCAAGATGACCAAACCAATTCAACAAGAAAACTTTTTGGATAAAGCAAATCTCAGCAGACAAACTTTGATATAGTAAGAAGAAAAAAATGACATCCAGCCACCAAATATGTAATTTTCATTTCATGGCCAGTCCAGATCTGTTGTGGTAGCTCACATTCTCCAGCATCAAAGTTAATCAATCATCCAACCCTCTCTAAAGTAAATCATATCGAAGGCATGTACCCATACTATGCTCATTAGTAAAGCTTCAAGCATTCATCCTTCTGAGTTCAACTCCGATCTCTGCATTAGCAATACTTCCTCCCTTGGTGCCTGTAATTAAGACAAGTTTGAGCATCCATAAGCAGAATACAAAACTGGAAAAGGTATTCATAGAACCAAAGCAGAATAAAAGAAGGAAAAGAATCCTTATAACTAGTACTACTAACAATAGAAGCTTTGGCTTGGGCCTGCGATTAATAAACAGATTTTATTTGTCCTCTACTTGCAGTTAAACGATCTTCCCTGTTAAATATCTCAGCTCAGTCATCCTACATAAATAAATGAATCGTCATGATGGGTGCAATCCAGAACTTTAAGCAGCTGGATACCTAAAAGGCCTCTTAAACAAGACACAGAGAATGTCAAAGAGCAAAATAAAATATTATTCTCTACATGCTACTATCAAATTTGCTGATCAGCATCAAACTTAAGCAGTCACTAAAAGCAACAGTAGGCAAAGAGCAGATATTGGGTCAATACAGCCAATGGTACTACAGCACGTTCTAACACTGCAGTAAACTTTGCATTTAGATCATCGTCAATATCTGATCAGTGAATGTTTCGTTGTCAAAATTGCCCAACTGCCAGTTCCAGTATGTTTGCTTCCATAATATCTGTATGTTCTGAAAACAACAACGAGTATTCGAAAGTAACAGGACAACTATCAACAAAAGGACACATGTCAAGTCATTAGCACAACATAGCAATTTTATGAAGCTTAGATAAGTTAAAATACGAGTACGCTTATGCTAAATACAAGTCATTAGCCCTCAGGCAAAGAATACTCAAATAAGTGGCTCTCCAGTTTAGTGAAAGAAAGTGAATTCCACAGTATGATGACTCTCATCCGCAACTCTAGCTTATGTGTCACTTAATTTGATTACTTTCCAACTGCCAAGTGAACAATGTCTGTATATGAAGAAAAATTAAGCTGCAATTCAACAACCCCACATGCCAATTACGTGGACAAGCAATCATATATAAAGTAAGCATCTATAAAGTGATTCAAACGGCCAATGTAAACCTTCGAGAAAGTTGAAAATTAGGAATAAAAATTTGAGAAACTGAGGAGAGAGGAATGATTAAAGTGTACAAACCATGAATAGCATTGAAAACAGGCAGGTAGCCACTCTTTTCATCTGATAGTGATGAGAAAGCTTCAACACATCGTCGCTTATCACCCTGCAAGTATTTAATCTTCAAATCTCTGGAATATGCTCAAAGATTGCTCCTCCAAGGACTGTTGATAAACTTTTTGAGACCAAAAGGACAGATACTGACAACAATGTCAACTGCAAATCTAGATCATGTACCTTTGCATGACTAAATGCTAGAAGCCAAAAAAAGCAGCGGAAAATCCAGAGGCCCCAAATGAAGCCAATTAAGTATAAGATCCCCCTTCTCCATTATTTAGACTTCCATTACCCATCTTTGGTGCAAACTTCTCAATTATCTTAAAAATAGAGGGATCATTTCCACTATCTCTGTATGAATCTAGTAAAAGTGAAAAAGTAGACAAATGCAGCAAGAATCCTCTCCTATCCATTTCATCAAAATAAACCACTGCATCATTAAATTCGCCAGCCTTAAGAAGTCCTTGAACAATAACATTAAATGTAATTAGATCTGGAGTGCAGCCATTTTCTTCCATTTTCTTAATAAACTCTTTGGCTTCCTATAGGAAACCTTCTGAAAAGAGGCCATTTATCATCGTGTTATATGTTGAAACATTAGGATCCAATCCTTTAGAAGAGAGACTATAGAAAAGATGCCGGGCGCTGTCAAGCTTCCCACATTTGCATAATCCATCAAGGACGATGTTGTACATTGTTATATGACAATCTACTCCATCAACTTCCATCTTGTGCAAAAATTGAAGTTGCTTCCTCAACATGTGAATTCTTGCATAAACCATTTAACAACACACAGTAAGTGTAAAAATCAGGCTTTATGCCAGCAGCTCGCATCTCATTGAAAACTTCGATTGCTGTAAGATACCTCTGCACACTAAATAAACCCTGCAGGACAGTGGTATAAGTTGCAACATTCGGTGTTAACCCTTTATGTCGGATCTCTTGGAAGAGACTCATGGCTGCTTCCACCTTCATTTTCTTCATATAACCATTGATCAATATATTATGGCTTTGAACATCAGGATTAAGGCCGCTAGCAGCCATTTTATCAAAAACTATCTTTGCTTCATCCATTCGGCCTTGTAAACAGTACCCATCCATCAATGTGCTATATGTAGCATTATCAGGCTTCTGATTTTGCTCAATCATGATTTTCAGTACCTCCTCTGCACCTTCTAACTGTCCTTCCTTACATAGTGCATCAATAAGAATACTAAAAGTAATAACATCAGGAACAATATTATAAGCCTTCATCTCAGTAAAGAGATTTTCAACGTCCTTCCATTTACTTAAATTGCACAGACCCCGGACCAAACAATTGTAAGTGATGACATTGGGGGCAATTCCTTTCTCAATCATCTCGTGTAACAGGGAGAGAGCTTGATCCATCATTTTATCCTTGCACAACCCGTCGATAATAGTGCTGTAAGCAGCTGTATCAGGCCTGCACCTTCCTCCTTTTTCCATGAATCTAAGGACTTGAATGGCCATGCTAGTGCTCCCAGCCTTAGAAAGCCCATCTATCACAGTCCCATACGTAATTTCATCGGGTACGCATAGCTTTTCATACATTATTTTCTTGAACAATCCTTGTGCCTCATGAATTTTGTGTTCCCGAAAGAGTCCTTTGAGCAGAGTGGTAAAGGTGGCCGTATCGGGCAAAATACCTCGCTTGAAGAAGCCACCAAATATAGAAAACCCAAAATTCACTTTACCCAAGAAGCAATAACAGTTAATCACAATATTAAGTGTGTATTCATTAAGCGGAATGCATCCTAACTCAGCCATATCTCTGTAAAGAGAAAGAACCACCAAATATTGCTTCATCTTAACAATACGACCCAGCAATTGAGTGAAATGAACAACACTAGGCACAGGTCTCATCCGAGCCATCTGCTTGTAAAAGCCCAGAGCTTCATCAAGATTGCTGATACTATCGATATTACTCCTCAATCCCCAAGACCCGGAAAGAACACTACTGTCAGATTTAGGGTGATGATTACTAATTGTACTACCAGTACTATAGGCATGAGAAACAGCAGAACTAGAAGCTGATTGTGGGTTTTGAATAAGGGTGGAGTTTCTTGGAGAAAGAAATGAAAGAGTACCTCCTGCCCCTGATTTGTGGCGGAGATGAGCATCACAGACGACTGAGAAAGGCCTTTTCTTCATCTTCTTGCTGGTCTTCCCGTACGAGTTCAGCTACAAAGATTCTATCGTTTGTGACGAGACTTCTATCATAGGTAGCATATTGACAATATTACCTTTTTAAAAATCCAATAGCAATTAACAAAACTATATGACTTTTTTTTTAATCCTGTAGCAATAAAATGTAGGGAACTTTTGACCTTGCAATTACCCAGCAAATTAGGAGCACATCAAAATGGGCATTAGAAGCAAATGTGGCTTATTTGGATTTTTTTTCGCTTTTGAAATCCTGATGATTGTTGCCTTCTTGCTGTAATCAATAATATAAGCAAATGATCATTTGCTGTAAGCAAATGATTTTTTTTCGCTATTCTTTACTCCCTCCATCCCACTTTGATAGTCCTGTTTTCCTTTTTCGTCCTTACTGTGACTAGGTCTAGACCTGATTGACCTTTCTTTTGACTCTTTTGACTAGTATACGCTAGAGTTAGCTGGGGTGAATACGAGTGCTGAGAATCCATGTATTTTGCAATGACCGTGTGTTAGCTTTTTGAAGCCACTTGCTTTTACTTTAGTCTTCTATGACTAAAAGTACTCTTTGGTGGCATCTGTGTCTATATTTTTTTGTGAAATTTCCCCATGACTTCAATTGTATGGATTGATATGTTAATGAATGGTAAATTATGATTATTGCAATGTTTTTATGATTGGTTCCTGTTTTAAGTATTTTCTCGTGTAATTGATTCATTTCTTGTACTAGACATACCTAAGATAATGGAAGGACGAAAAAGTGGTCGAGACCATAGGCGAGGGACTAGACAGGCCCAATCTCATGGAGATGACCAGGAATCGGCAACTGGACCGACCCAAGGCCAGGAAAATATTGAGAATAATTTAAGTGGCCATTGCCATTAATAGGATTATTGATATCCTAGAGCGCTTAGCTGATAGACAAGGTTCTGAACAGCTTAACCAACTTGGGAGAGAGAGGATAGAGCCTTAGAGAGGTTCTTAAAATTCAACCCGCCTAAGTTTGTTGGTGAACCCGACCCTGAAGTAGCGGAGAATTGGTTAGAAAGGATGACCAACATATTCGCCGCTCTAGACTACACTGAGGATAGGTGAGTGAATTTTGCCGCTTTCCAATTTGAGGGAGTAGCTCGTGCTTGGTGGGATGTGATAAAGGGAAAATGGGAGAGAGCTCAAACCCCTTGGACCTGGGAGAACTTCACGATAGAATTTAATGAGAAGTTCCTTCCACCCTTGATCCAAGAAAAGAGGGAGGATGGATTTATTAAGTTGAAACAAGGAACCCTTACTGTAGTAGAGTATGAAGGGAAATTCACTAAACTTTCTAAGTATGCCTCTGAGCTAGTGGTCAATGAACGGAGGAGGATTAGACGGTTTGTACAGAGACTTAATGTGGAAATTCAGGAGGGCTTGGCCGCAGCCCAGATTTCTACATTTACTGAGGCTTTAGAGAAGGTACAAAGGATTGAAAGTGCAAGGATGCAAGTGAAGAACTTTCACAATAGAGAAAGGAATTTTTCTAGCCATACTTCTCGGTAGGCTAGTAAGAATGCACAACCTTCCAAAATGGGAAGGGGAACGGGAGGACCAAGGACCGCTGGAACTTTGAGGGGAGCTTTATCTAGAGGAAGTCGTAGCGGGCCGACTCAAGCTAAGGGAGCGCCTTCTATTAGTTCGGCTGTGACCCCTCAGGTTACTTGTGGGTACTGTGAGAAACCCAACCATTCCGAGAATGATTGCTGGAGAAAATCTGGGAAGTGTTTGGCTTGTGGTAGCACGGAGCACCAACTCGCGAACTGTCCAAGCAAGATGAAGATGGGAGATAACACTCAGAGGCCAGAAAAGTCAACCTCTAAACAGACCAGTACCGGAGGAAGTCGATCGAAAGTACCGGCTAGGGTCTATGCGTTGGACTATCAACAGGTCCCTGAGGCAACTGAGATGGTTAAAGGTACAATTTCAATTTTTCACCGTTTAGTTAGGGTTTTAATCGATCCAGGTGCAACACATTCTTTTATAAACCCTAACTTTATGAGTAGGATAGACTTGAAGCC
>NC_040040.1:23081202-23083126 GCF_003713205.1 Coffea eugenioides | reverse complement strand
AGAAACCTTTTTGGAACGTACGCGGTAATCCCTTGAGTACCCAGTAGGAGAATGAATTCGGATGCCTGAGTGCAAAGAACAGGTTTAGTACAATCGGTCCAATCCAACACCCATCTAATATTTTGATCGGTCACGTTCTTCAAGAAATCCACAAACTCAGATGCATTGCGCGGCAAACTGTCTCTGTTAATTCTCTTGTGATGCGTGGTTATCCAGTTGTATGCGAACATTGGTAGACTCGATGAAATAGCCGGTCGCCTCATGAAATGCTCCATTCCCCATATATGTAAGATCAAATTTGAATCACAAAAGAACTTTTTCCCTTTCTGACAGGTAGTGCAGGCTATGAAGATGTCGGCCAAAATGGTAGGAATAATGGAACACGGCCTATCATTAATTCCGAGAAACAAGTCATACAGGATTCTAGTGAGCTTGAAGGCTATTTTTTTGTCTTTCCTAGGAAAAAAGTAGGTTCCCGTCATGACTAAACCGTATACCCAGACTCTCTTTCGATCCCACGCTTCCTTGGAAGTAAACGAGAAGTCCCCTCGATGCCTCTCAAAACCATCTTTTAGCGCAAATCGATCAAATAAGAACTTCACCTCTATATTTTGGTCTGCCCCTTGTAGTACTGATTCCTTTAACCCAGTGAAACGGCAAAATTCAGCTTTGTTAGATACTAGCGGCAATACCACGGCAGTTCCTTGAATCGGCAAATTGAGAAATCCGGCGACTTCCTCAATCGTTATGGTCATCTCCCTTTTTCCAAATCTAAAAGCAGAACAAGTGGGGTCCCATAGATGCACCAAAGCTTCTACCAAATATCCATCGGACTTAACGTCCTTGAAATCCCCGATGTGTCCTAATCGATCAGCTATTTGGTTAATCTCATTGGGTGAGAGTAACGTGGGCCATCTTTGTACCTCCGGCGGCACTACTAACATCTGTTGCACTCGGCGAGGGCTTTCCATCTAGAAACCAAAACCGGAGTTAAATACCTTACCTACAGGTCCCATTTCTCTGGTTAACAGGAATTTAAACGTGCAAATCCCAAAAATTGGGTTAAATACCCATGGGATTTAGGTTGGCTTGTCCCTAATGCGGGATTCCCTAGGTGGCATTCCCTTTCTAAGGCTTATGCATGATGCCATTCTTATCAAAGCAGGGAAAAATACGATTTGAAATGAGACGTGACCTAAGGAGCCCTTTGTTTGCCAGGGTAAGCCTAAAAATGGTATGACATTAATTTATGAACAAAATATACCGAAATTTCTAAATGTGCAATAGCCTATCTAAGGGTAGGTCCTAAAAGAGGATCATGCCAGACCTCTTATTTGCTAATGTTTGTGAATGCAATGGGGGCACAAAACCAAGAAAAGTTAGCTCAGTCAGATAAATACATGTAACACATTGTAGCAACGAAATCAACACAAGGAAATAAAGCAATAAAAAGAAAAAAAGGGTTGGACCCCTCCCCTCGTGAATGGTGTACCTAATAAGGTAAGGTCGACTCTACCCTAGGTAATTCTAAAATGGATGCATGAGGTTTGGGCTCACTAATGCATCTAGACTCGATAGGTCATAGGCCCCCGAGCCTTCAGACTTGGAAACCAAAGGTCATCACTCCCAAGGTTCCTTGTCGGTGGCTCGAGCGATTCCCCAGACGTTGCTACGCACACGTCGTGTTACGGCTACCCGTCTGGGCGAATCTAAAAAGAATCCTCAACCTTCGACTAAAAACTAATAGGTCATCAACCTAAAGTTTAAAGTGGAAGATCGAGTGACCCCTCGGATCATGCTACGCACACGTCGTGATACGATCACATGTCCAAATGGGTCGCCTAAAATCCTAATAGGGTGGAGTGGCGTGACAAACCACTAAAAGAAAAATAAATGAAGGGTGGAAAAACTAAAGCGTATGCAC
>NC_040040.1:23001570-23080202 GCF_003713205.1 Coffea eugenioides | reverse complement strand
TTATTTCTCCATCTAGAAGGTGGCATATCTGCTGACATGCTTTTAAGATTCAAGTACTTGCATGTTCTCAGATTGTCTGGCGATGATGTCGAGTTTCTACCAAGCTCCATTGGCAAACTACTACATTTGCGGTTGCTCGACATTTCATCTTCTAGAATCAAAAGTTTGCCAGATTCTCTTTGCAAGCTATATAATTTGCAGACACTAACGATGAGCGATGGTGCACTTAAAGGTGGTTTTCCAAAACGGATGAGCGATTTGATTAGCTTGAGACATCTAAAATACTATCATTATCATATAGAATTTAAAATGCCGATGCAGATGGGACGATTGACTTGTCTTCAAACTCTAGAGTTCTTTAATGTAAGCCAAGAGAAGGATTGTGGTGTCGAACAGCTTGGGGCCTTGAAATATCTTAAAGGATCATTGCATTTAAGAAATCTTGGACTAGTGAAGGGCAAAGAAGCAGCTAAACAAGCAAAATTGTTCGAAAAGCCAGATCTATCTCGCTTGGTGTTTTTGAATGGGAAAGGTGGGATCGAGAAAGCGATAACTGTGATGAGGATGTATTGGAAGGTCTCCAATCTCACCCAAATTTGCAAGAGTTGGAAATTCGATATTTTATGGGTAATAAATTTCCGCAATGGCTTATCAATTTGTCAAAATTGGGAATAGAAGATTGTCAAAGATGCTGTGAACTCCCCGCATTAGGACAACTGCCATCCCTCAAACATCTCTATTTGGCACGATTGGACAACATCCGATCTGTTGGAGATGAATTCTACGGTATTAATACTAATGAGGAGGAGGAGGAGGGCAGATCACGAGCATCAGGGAGCTGCGCTAGAAGACGAAAATTCTTTCCAGCCCTTGAAGAACTCCGCGTAGAATATATGAGGAATTTGGTAGAGTGGAAGGATGCAGACCAAGTGAGATCAACAACAGGTGAAGTAGAAACTGATGTCTTTCCTATGCTGAGGGATTTGATGCTCGTGGGATGCTACAATCTTAGGGAGCTACCAAAAGATGTGTTTGGAACGAGTTTGCAGTGGTTGATCATCTCAGGTTGTGCTGTGCAAGATTAATTAGTCTGGGAGTAAATGGACAGAAATGCCCCCTACCATGTCTTGAGCAATTGAGAATTTGTGAGTGTGAGGGGTTGACCACTTTGCCCTACAAAATGTTCGAGTCATGCCCGTCTCTGTGGTACCTGGAGGTGGTGAGCTGCCCCAATTTGGTGTTGTTTTCACTTAATTTGCAGGAGACGTCATCTCTCGAGAAATTCATCTTAGTCAGATGTCCCAAATTGATCCCTCATAGGTTCAAAGGATTTGCTTTTGCCACCAGCTTAAGAAAATTACAAATCGGTCCCTTCTCCTCAGATGACTCCTCAATCGATGGTTTTGATTGGTCTGGTTTAAGATCTGCATCAACACTTACGAGGGTTGCCTCACACGGATTCCCTGCCACACCAGCTTCAATACTTGACTACCCTCACTTCACTAAGGCTGGACAACTTTGGAGGAATAGAAGTGCTACCGGATTGGATTGGAAACCTTGTGTCTCTTGAAACCCTATGGCTATGGTCTTGCCAAAAGCTTCAATCTTTACCATCCGAGGCCGCCATGAGACGCCTCACCAAGTTAACTCGTGTTGAAGTTTATTGGTGTCCTCTACTAAGACAACAATACTCTCCCCAAAGAGGCATCTACTACTTGGAGGAGGAGATTTCAAGTGATCCAGTAAGATTTTTTCCCATCTAAAGTTCACACACATACATATATGTATAAAAGTTTTTTTTGTTTCTGCATCTCATTGACATATATTTGCTCTTTACTCTCTTATTCTCTTCTACAAAATTTCACTAGTTCCATATGGTCATCCTCTGTAATTCTCTTCTTTTGGGCAGACATTGGTTTCTCTTCAAAGATTAGTTTTAACAAAGCCTGGTTTTGAACAAATTGGAAGAAACCAAAATTCTGGATTTCGTCTGCCTCTCTGAACCACTAAAAGATTTTGTACATCTTAAAAACTCCTTACACTTCAACTTTTTAAATTCTATTTGGCCAAGGACGAAATTATTAGCGACGGTGCATACACAATTAGCCTCTTTGTTTTAATGTGTTGGAAAATGCTTCATTTGATGTGCAATGCTAGATGTACATGGATGCATTCTTCATTTTTCTATCACTAATATTGCTGGTCTGAACGGACAACATTACAGCTAATCAAGAAACATTTGCAAAGAAAATTCAAGATACAATTTGCTGTTCAAGTTACAATAATTTTGGATAGTTGTTTGTCATGTTTCGCAAGTTTTAGAAGTTTATACATCACAATTACCATGCAGTCAAGCAGTGAGAGCGAAGAAGAAGAAATCGATGACAATGAACTAGCAGGCAGAGAGGGTGAACAAAAAAGCATTGATAGTGCTGAAACATCAGCTTCATGGTGTTTCCCATCGTTGTTGAAGAAGAAGAAGAGCTCAAGAGGCATGTTGTGCAGAAATGTGATAATGCAGCATTTCTCTCCCCAAGAACTCTTTTCTTACCTCCATCCAATTTAGTAAAAGTACAAGGAATTGGTGCAAGTTTGCATTCTAGTATGCTTGAGTCATGTAACTGGCCTAAAAACAGGGCATTTTCCTATACTTTTATTTGTTTGTGAACTTTTACCCTATGCCTACAGCTTATCTTTTGCTTTTTAAGATTTTTATATTTACTTGGTGCTAAACATGTCTTTTGATTGTGAAAGAATCTGGTCTTTTCCCATTTTCTTGCACTAGTTACTGGACCATAACTTTTCTTTGTTTTCATTGCTTATTATAATTGGAGACATACTGAAATGTACCATTGTGATGCTTTCCAGAGTCTTAGGAGGCATAGCTTATGTTGTTGGAGAAAGGACAGCATCGTTTGTTGTTGCATTTCTTACTAGAATACCAAGGGACAGAAGTTATTTTCATTGACCAGACAGGGTTTGAAGATGAAGGCAATTATCAATGATGTTTATTAAGCTCATTAGATATCATTAACTATGATGGAGGCTTCATAAATAGTTGGTTCTCCCCAAGTTTCTCAAACATAAGTTTTTCATCTTCTACTCAGACTGCAGAAAGGAAGGTAACAATTTAGCTTGTTCATCTCCAGGGCAGTTTTGATAGTTTTTTAATCTGCATTCTTGATATGTATTTAGTAAATAAATTACCAAAACTTTTTTTTCCTTTGGTGTAGCATGCTGATTGCTGAACTGAAAATGGCTAGTAGCAGGCCTGCAAAGTATGATATGGAGGAAGAAGAAATTGGGGGGAAGGGGGGGGGAGCATGGAGGCTGACACTGGAGAGCTATCAACATACAAGGCTTATTTCAATCAAACTGGAGTTGGTCTATTGGTTCAGAAGGGATTTCTGGGAAAGAGTTGGATGCATCAGAATGATGTGATAAGTACATCCTGATAGTACGTTTTCTTCATCTTTATTTGGGAGTAAAAGTGCATCTGGTGACCAAATTTATGACATTTCATCCTTTTTTTTAAAAAAGAAAATTAATGATTCGATAGAGAGATCATAGGACTCTTGTTACTTTTCATCTTCCTGTAATCATTTTTCGTTATCTCTTTCGCCTCTTTTAGCTGCTTCCCTTTCTCTGTCTACAATAATATGCATTCTGCTATCTTGCCCCACACACTATCAAATGGGGAAACTTTCTTGTCTGAGAGATGGAAACATACAAAAGCGGAGATTTGGATGGGACGTCGGACCTAGCAAAGTATCCTCTGCATTCTAATCTCATTTTTCCACTTAGAAACTTGTCTGGTTTTGATTTGGGAAGCAGCAAACTTCATTTTAGATTTGTCATTAAGCTCTGTTGTTATTTCTCGTGTGACCATGTGGCAGCACACTGATATGTATTGCATATATTGTTCTCATCAGCAAATTACAATTTTTTGTCTTTGTTCTTGCTTTTACTTGGTATGTGGATGGATTGATATCTGGAGGTTTTAAAGAATAGTAATGAAAGATTGCATGAGTCATTTCTTTTCTTTTTCTAGATATTGAAAAAGCAAAGCTACATTTGACACAACTTGTCTCCAGGATTTTGAGGCTGACAATTACTTATATGCTACCTTTTGCAGACCGTCCAAGGTTCCAGAGGGAGTATGTTGAGCACAATAACAAGCTGTTGTACTACATCCTTGATATGTCCTGTTCCTGGCACCATCAAGATTGAAGATTTGGAGAATCAACAGCAAGGCCTTGTCAGTGAATTTGAAAGTTTGGATATATTGCTTCAGTTGATGCAGCAAAAGCCAACTGATTTCATGGCAGAAACATGATTTCTCACTTTTGCGATTTTTTCCCCTCGTTTGAATAATGTACATGACAGGGTGTCGAGCCTGTGCAATAATAAATACCTGCTCAAATAAAATACAAATTCTGTATATAGCGGTAAGCAGGGTCGAATCCACAGGGATTGGGGATAATTTAATTTCTTCTCAAGTTCCAGATATGGGGGTTTTTGAAAATGAGAGTAACTAAATTATTTGGAATAAATTAAAATAAAATAAAATAACTACAACTCAAATAACTAATTATCACAATAAAAATAATAATGGACGAACTCTAGCCAAGAGACAACTTCGGAGATGGTTCACTTAATTCGATCACAGATGCAAGGATTATTCCAGTTACTATCTGATAAATTAGTTATAGTTGTCATACACGCGATAAACAACCAACTCTTCCTCAATTTGTCGATAGCCAAGGTACGACCGTTGACTATTTCTCTAATCAGGAAACAACCCTAGGTACGACCATAGAAGTTCAATTCCCTAATTGCATGAATAATTAGAAGAGCCTAATTCTAACCAATCAACACGCTACGAGGGTCTCTTTAAGTTAGCATGTCTATCTCCCTGACACAAACCCAATCATGCCAGTTGCCACCAGTTTAGAATAATTAAACAATTACGGATTTAACTACCCTAATTGGCTTCAGGTTATTGAATTAATCTAGAATCCGGGCCCTGGATAATCGAATAATAAAACAACCATATGAACATAAAGCAGAAGATAGACGAATACCAGAAGATAATAGGAAATAAATAAAAACTAATTCGATCTCACAAATTTAGTAGAACCAAGTCCTCCGTTGTTCCTCGACTAGATGAGAAACTTAGCCATGCCTCATGAGAAAATCTCCACGTAATTTAATTGAGGTTCAGGCCATAAGAAAAACCAAGAAAGAATAAAACTAAACTATACTAAAAACTAAGCTAAAACTATTGATAATATAACCTCCTGTACGTTTTTCCCTTTTTAAAGCCAAAAGAAAGTCTAATGCTATCCCTAGTGGTCCCCACTGAATTGAGAGTCCAAGGGCCAAAAGAATTAGAGCTTTACCAAAGTCCTTGTTTTTAGTTTCCTCTTTACCCGTAAGACTCCTAGTACAAGTCCACCCTTTTCAGCATAAAGATAGGAAATCCCTTTTTGTAGCATCCTGTGGAGCCCGGCTTGTATTTCCTTTTAGAACTTTCCATGTGTGGAGTATTTTTCTCAATAAAGTCTCCTTTTTAGCACTTGTTTGCTCCACTTCCTGTAATTAGGGTCAAATACCAAATATAAGTACATTTCAACAATTAAAACAATATTTGGCAAGGACAAAGAGGGAAATTAATCATAAAATTAACAACAAATTATGCCCTATCAATTCCCCCCACACCTAAATCATGCTTGCCCTCAAGCATAAGAACAGCAATTGAACACCAAAAATTCGACAATGGCTATTGCTTTAACTATCATATTGCCAAGATGCCCGGAAAAACATATATCAAGCATCACAGTTAAGATCCAAGAAAGACCACTCCGGTTAGCTTCCCAACCACCAACTCCTCCAATTTAAAGCAAACTAATCTAAGAAAAAGGAATGGTTGCTCACATTTATTAGCAAATGGTCCAACTATTAACTAAAATATCGACATTAAGATCACAAACCGGCAAGCTGACTTATTCACATACTAACACAATTTTTACTTTACTTTTTTCCTTTTTTTTTATTTTTTATTTTTTATTTTTTGGAGTAACAAAAGACTTAGTCTATAGCCCTTAGAGCCTTTTGACGCAAACTCCAACATTTGCCAGATGGAGGAGCCCGATTACTCAACTCCAATCGCTACGGGACCACGCACTCATAGCAACTACTACCTTTTGACGCGAAAATCGACACTTTAGGTGAAGATTCCCGGTTACTCAGTAGTAATCACTAGTGGAGTACAGTCAACTCTTATTTATAACCATATAGCACAATAACTAAAAATAACACAAGAATAACAGCAGCCAGCCTTAAAATTTGCAGACATGGAGAACTAAAATTAATAATTGGACCAATTCACATGAAAAATGCCAACAATCATTCCCTATGCCTAGAAAAGTTAACCAAAAATTAGAAGAGTCAAGCAATTACTGATATTCACCAGAGAGATGTCCCTGAACTCAACCACATCAACTTGATACCTTTTTATTAATAAAACTTGGCAATAGCATAATTAGAGGCAACAATCCAGCATCAAAACTTGGTAGTCATAGAAGAGCTGACCACTAGAAAAAAGAAAAGAAAATAAACGAAAAGGGAGATAAATATCAAACTAAAATAAAGGAACAGCCCTTAGAAACTAAAAACAAAAATACTAACACCCCAAACTGACCCCCCCCACACCTAATTCACACATTGCCCTCAATGTGATAAATAAACAATAATAGTAAGCAAAGGAGCAACGGTACTTCCCTGAAATCACGGGGACCATGGCGGGGCCACAGCAGTGAGTGAGGCGGGGAATGGTTGAGTTGGGTTGGAGTAGGCTAAGGTCAAGAGGTTCTGAACCTAGAAGAGAATTTTGATCTCACTATTGCCGCTAACAAGTAACCCAATCAATAGAAACAAAATTGCCAACATATAGAGGAACAAGTAAATGCAGATCAGTAGAAATCCATATCCTCTAATGAAGTCAAAAATCAACCCAATAAGCTCAGGTATCTCCCAATTCAAAAGGGTAGTGCATAATAAATGGCTCACCAAATTAGCAATTTAAAGCCCTGAGCAATTTAAGCCCAACAAGTCAATCAGTACCAGAAAACCACTCCAAACAATGTAACAGTTAAACTCCACAGGCAAAGGACGTCCAACCAATTTCACTCAAGCAAACTAGGAGCAATGCGACTGATTAAACAAAGCAACGAATTTCAGCAAATGGACACATAGCCACCCAAAATCCCAACAAATGCCCCCAAGAATTCAGCAAGTCCAGTAAGAGCAGGTCAGAATATAGGCAATAACAACTTAGTCACAAGCTCTGAGCTTCCAATCAAGCAGCCAACCAAAGAGAATGAATGAATGTTAGGCAAACTAACACAACCAATACCACTGGTGTACGCACAGAGAAGAATTAAATCAAACGGCAAACTCAATTCACTGAGAAACCCCAAACAATCAACTTAGCAACCAACTTAATTTATGGGAACAATCAGCGTAAAAATTGGCAATCTGGCCTCAGCTAAGAAAGTAAAAATCTGTCCTCTGCTAAACAAAAATTAAGAATCTGGCCTCAGCTAAGTGACAGGAAGTTGAAAAAGAAATCACCAGAGTCTTTGACTGGCAGTGGGTGACGGCTGGCGCTAGGGCAGAGGTGACGGCTGGCGTGTGGGGGCCTGGCCTGGTCTGCTGCTGGGATGACAGGCGCGCAGGTGCTCCTGCGCTGCTGGTCGCACGCCCACTGCAGGAAACTGCTGGCGGACTGGAGGTCGGGCGCAAGGGGGAAAGCTGCTCGCTCTGCCTGCACGCGCGGGCTGCAGTCCGCGACTGCAGCTGCTGCTCGCTGCTCTGGTCACGCGCGCGGAGTGCACGCCGGTGTTGCTTAAGAGCTGGCCTGGGCTGGGGTTCGCGCTGGAGCCCTTGCGCTGGAAGGCTGCGAACGGCACTGCTCGCGCGCGCTGGTGGCTCGCTGCGAGGGGGAAAGCTGCTCCGGCTGCGCGCGAGCTTGCTGTTGGACGACGGAGCGGTGGTGACAGTTCGGGCGCTGTGCGTCGTGTGGGGTTGGAGGCAGCAGCAAGCTGTGGCGGCGCTGGGCTGTGGAGCTTGGGCAGGCGGCTGAGCTGGATCTGCTGCAGTAGTGGGAGCGACCGTGCGGTGGAGCTCAGGGCTGGACGGCGGCGCTGGTGTTGCTCTGGTGCCATGGTGAGGGCGGCGCGCGGCGATGGCAGTTCGGCGACGAGCTACGGGGAGATTGGTGGAGCTCTTGGCGGCGGCGGGTGAAGAAGAAAAGAAAAGGGAAAAAAAAGGGAAAGCAGCGGGGAAGAAAGAAAGGAAAGAAGAAGAAAGAAAGAAGAGAAGAAAAAGGAAAAGAATTTTTTTTTTTTTTTGGAACCTTTGGCTTAGGCGTGGGCACGTCTAGCTGCTATAGAGTCCGCAGATCCTGAACAAAAATTTCTTTCCCTCAGGCGTGACCACCTGGCGTGGGCACGTCTAACTGCTATAGAGTCCGCAGATTCTGAACGAAAATTTCTTTCCCTCAGGCGTGACCACCTGGCGTGGGCACGTCTAATTGCCACTTTCCTGCCACCAAGCAACAAATCACTAAATGCAACTGACACTTAACAAAAACTCCAAAAACATAAGAAAATTAAAACAAAAGCCTTGGGTTGCCTCCCAAGCAGCGCCTTTCTTTAATGTCTTTGGCTAGACATTGTCCTGTTTATTCATGGAGGATAAAATCGCGTAACTCGCTTCAGTGCTTCATCTTCTATGTAATCCTGATAGCCCTCGTAAATAGAGTAATTCTTGAGCACACGAGCTACGGGCTTCCATGGACTAGTAAATGGCACCAAACAACCAAGTAATGACCTTAAATCTTCATTCACTCCTCCATCACAAGCACTTGCTGGTTTGAGATATTTTGCCATCGTGACTCTTAAATTGTTCCTGTCATGAAACTCAAAATTTTTTGGTATAATAAAATCAATCTCACTAACAGGAATTAAAGAATAAGAGTCAGGAAAATATTCATTAAGGAATGGAGGAGATGTCACCGCATTTGGAGATTGTTCACTGGATTCATTCACTTGAACCATTTGATGTTGGGGTCTCAATTCTTGTGCTTCAACTTTCTTTTCATCTGCATCTTTAGATTCTTCTTCTTGAGACCCTTGCAGTACCATGTCATTTGTCAGAATAATTGCACTCTCATCTTCCTCATGGTCGATAATAGTCGGTGAGGGCAATTCTTCATAAACTGGAGAAATCAATTTGCTTATTTTAGATGCCCATTCACGCCTTCCTTCTTTCATCTCTTCACTCATCTTTTGTGTCTCCTGTTGAAGTTGATGTACCTCCTGTTGAATTTGATATGTCTCCTGTTGAATTAGATATGTGTTAGTAGCTAGTGATTCAACTATTTCTTCAAGAGACATACCTGACATGGATGACGGTTCTTGTAACTCTAGCTGTTGAAAATCTATTGGCCTTTGTTCATAATTAAAATTGGAATCATCCAACCATCCTTGATCATACCCGTTTGAAATAGGGTTATACCATGTTTGATATTGAGGCGAAAAATTTCCAAAAGTATCTATTGGAGCACTTAGACCATCTTGAAATGCATGGCATATGTCGATTGAATGATTTGAGGCAAAATAAGTTCCACAATTTGCAGCAGCCCATTGATCATTAGAAAAAGCACAAGGTTCATAACCCTTTCTAGAAATAAAATCCAGTCTATCACCAAAATACGGAATGTTAGCAGCCATAAACTATATATATATAAAAAAAAATAAGAGGAAAATAATAAAAAAATGAAGTAAAAAAGAAACAAATTAATCAGGCACCAGTCCCCGGCAACGGCGCCAAAAATTGACAGGCGTCAAACCTGTGCAATAATAAATACCTGCTCAAATAAAATACAAATTCTGTATATAGCGGTAAGCAGGGTCGAATCCACAGGGATTGGGGATAATTTAATTTCTTCTCAAGTTCCAGATATGGGGGGTTTTTGAAAATAATAGTAACTAAATTACTTGGAATAAATTAAAATAAAATAAAATAACTACAACTCAAATAACTAATTATCACAATAAAAATAATAATGGACGAACTCTAGCCAAGAGACAACTTCGGAGATGGTTCACTTAATTCGATCACAGATGCAAGGATTATTCCAGTTACTATCTGATAAATTAGTTATAGTTGTCATACACGCGATAAACAACCAACTCTTCCTCAATTTGTCGATAGCCAAGGTACGACCGTTGACTATTTCTCTAATCAGGGAATAACCCTAGGTACGACCATAGAAGTTCAATTCCCTAATTGCATGAGTAATTAGAAGAGCCTAATTCTAACCAATCAACACGCTACGCGGGTCTCTTTAAGTTAGCCTGCCTATCTCCCCGACACAAATCCAATCATGCCAGTTGCCACCAGTTTAGAATAATTAAACAATTACGGATTTAACTACCCTAATTGGCTTCAGGTTATTGAATTAATCTAGAATCCGGGCCCTGGATAATCGAATAATAAAACAACCATATGAACATAAAGCAGAAGATAGACGAATACCAGAAGATAATAGGAAATAAATAAAAACTAATTCGATCTCACAAATTTAGTAGAACCAAGTCCTCCGTTGTTCCTCGACTAGATGAGAAACTTAGCCATGCCTCATGAGAAAATCTCCACGTAATTTAATTGAGGTTCAGGCCATAAGAAAAACCAAGAAAGAATAAAACTAAACTATACTAAAAACTAAGCTAAAACTATTGATAATATAACCTCCTGTACGTTTTTCCCTTTTTAAAGCCAAAAGAAAGTCTAATGCTATCCCTAGTGGTCCCCACTGAATTGAGAGTCCAAGGGCCAAAAGAATTAGAGCTTTACCAAAGTCCTTGTTTTTAGTTTCCTCTTTACCCGTAAGACTCCTAGTACAAGTCCACCCTTTTCAGCATAAAGATAGGAAATCCCTTTTTGTAGCATCCTGTGGAGCCCGACTTGTATTTCCTTTTAGAACTTCCCATGTGTGGAGTGTTTTTCTCAATAAAGTCTCCTTTTTAGCACTTGTTTGCTCCACTTCCTGTAATTAGGGCCAAATACCAAATATAAGTACATTTCAACAATTAAAACAATATTTGGCAAGGACAAAGAGGGAAATTAATCATAAAATTAACAACAAATTATGCCCTATCATGGATCTATCCATGTAAAGCGACAACATAACACAAGGGACTACATGCAATTGCAACAATATAAGGCATAAAATTGACCACCAGCAACCCTAATCAATATAATAATACTTCTTAAGTGCAATAATCATGATTATTGCAACTCTATTTAAACTATTCACACAGTATCTGTCATCATTCCACAAATTTTTTAGTTTAGGGTTTAGAAATACATACTGTAATTTGGGATCTATTCAATGTCTTCTTTGTCCATCACTCTGATAGGCCTTTTTCTTCTTCGCTTCAATCACCAATGTTTCTTTTCATCAAGATCAGTCCGCTGCTGGATACTGATAATTTCGTTTCTTTTTGGGTTGAGAGGAATCGGAGATGGAATATTGGATTACTACAAAATAAAGGGTTTAACTAAACTTTGCGCCATTCGTTCCTTACATTTTGGTCAACAAATAAGTGGTTTGGTTTTTTTTACCCTTCAAAAGTTGGGCACATGATGTGTGCGTGACACATTTTGACCGAAAATCGCTTGAAAAAGTGAAAAGGGACTTAAATTGATCCTTTTTTATTTGCTAAGGACTAAAAGTGATCATTTTCATTTTGAGGGACTAAATTTTCACATTTGCAATATGAGAGGGACTATTTGTGCAATTCTCCCTTATTGATATATTAGAACTAATACAAAAAAAAACACTATATCATAACTAGTATAAAAAAAGGGTAAAATACGCTAAACCCCCTTGTGGTTTGGGTTATTGTCATAAAACCTCCTCATTGTTTAAAAACTCCCAAAGAGTCCCCTCATGGTTTGAACTAATTTGGCCAATGAACGGAAATCATCCAATTTGATGAAATAATATAAAATTCCTATAATAACCTTGTTTTCAAACTATACCAAAACTTAGTTCGTGTTTGACTTAAGATTTTAAAAACTTTCTTGCTTCATTTAAGAAAAAAATAAAATGCAGGGGTTAATTCAACAAATTCTAAAAATTTGTTGCCTTCTCCAACAGGACGATGTTCAGATTTCAGAACCCATCGCCTTTCTTTTTGTTCTTTTTTTTTTCCTTTTTCTGTTTTCCTTTTCCTTTCATTTTCTTCTCCTTTTCTTCCTTTCATTAGTGCAACAATTGTCACCTTGCCATCACCGCCATCGTTGCCATCACTATGATTGTCATGGTCATCACCTTCATCATCATCTTCAGCACCATTGGGTCTCAGCTTTCATCTAAATTCATGAATCTTGAATTGTCTAAGAACAAAATTAAGGGGCCAAACTAAAATTTTAAAACATTCTTCATCTTCTCCAGCGATAAAGTAGCTTTCATTATTTTTCTACCGCTGCCGCCACATCCATCATCGTCTTTGTGGGTCTACAAAAAGACTTTATGAGTCAAGGTGAAAATTTTCAAAGTTTCTCTTCTTCTCTGCCTATTATTATCATTTACAGATCTTGCGGCAGTAACAGTAGGAGTGGCGCCGCCAGTAGCTACCACCAGTGGTGGAATTTAACAAAAATTACACCCTCAAATCCAATTTCAGCGTAGATCATGATTATGATATCAGATTTGACCAAAAACAAGCAAAGAGTAACAAACATAGGCATGAACAATGATAGGCAAAACTATAAATTTCAGTCCATAAACAAAGCAAAACCAACAAATTACTATATAAAAATAATCCTTTGGACCAGTAAAATGGTTATTTGACATCAATTACACACAAAAAGTCAGATATTTGCATGGATTAAAAGAAAAATTGTGAGGCTGCCTTGATTCATATTACGTATCAGTTGGTGGCCACGATGGCAATGGTGATGGCGTCAAATCTGGTTACCAGAATGGGTTAAGGGCAATTACTTAAGAGATTAAAGGTGTTGCTGTAAGGAGAGTTCTATTGGAGAAGAAGCCAAAGTTTGACATGAACTTTCTTAAGAATCCCCTGGTGTTGCAACAAAAGATAAATATAAGAAGGAGAAAGAGTGGTCGCGGTGGTCGTGGTTGTGAGAGAAGTTGGTGTTTTGGTGCATCTACAGTCTCTGTTTTGATTGCGGTTTGTGGGAGAAGGAAAGAGATGAAACGAAAGAAAAGAAAAAAAGATAGAAAGCAACCTTCTGATTTTGGGAGCAGGAAAGCAAAAGAAAGAAAAAAAGGAAGGTATAATTGGAAGAAAAAAATCAATTTTTATGCAGAAAAATCAACGTGATCAATTTTACTCACGTATTAGGCGAGTGTGACTCACTCTCTATTAATTTGGATGTTTTTCATCCCAATTCACGATTAGTCTATAGTGTAAGGAGGTTCAATGTGTGTTTTTAAATGATAGGGAGGTTTGTTGACCATTTCACAAGCTACAGGGAGGTTTACTGTATTTTACCCTAAAAAAAAATCACTATACTTACAGTACATAAAAAGTAAAAAGTTAATCCATTATTAAACTATAGATAATACATCATAACACATACAATTAGCAACACATCATGGATAAAATGATTGATTTCTAATAGGGTAAAGTACATTGTTATACCATCCCTCTTGTTTAGCAATTTTTTGTATAACCCTCTCAAAATTATACAAAACTCATTCAGAGTTTTGATTAAAGTGTCAAAATAACGGAACCCATCGAAATGTCAAGATTATCCTTGTTTAAGAACTAATATGGCTAAAGTGACCAAAATATATAAACATAATATGCATGACCCTTTAACCCTTTATGATTTTGTATTTTTACCACATAACTCCCTTATGGTTTAGTGTTTTATAACATAGCCCGCTTATAGTTTTCAAAATATATGCATAAGCCCCTATTGCTAATAAATAATTTTTAACTTTATATAGAGGTACTTTGATATTTTAGTTGACTCCGTTACGGAATACAAATTTCATCATTTTAACACTTTAATTCAAATCATGAGAGAGTTATGTACAATTTTTGAAACCACAAGGGGGTGATGTGAAAAAGTACTAAACCACAGGGAGTAAAATGTATTTTACATTTTATAGTAACCAGTATGTTTCTTCTTTTGTTTTTGGTAATTATTAAATAGTAGTAATAGATCATCATACATTAAATTAGTCTTGAGTCAAAGCTCCT
The DNA here is from genome assembly GCF_003713205.1 of Coffea eugenioides. Lineage (NCBI taxonomy): Eukaryota > Viridiplantae > Streptophyta > Magnoliopsida > Gentianales > Rubiaceae > Coffea > Coffea eugenioides. The sequence continues at coordinate 23,065,890 of NC_040040.1, read as the reverse complement.
TTGCCCGAATTTGGAATTTACCCCCGTTTGGATAGCTATTTTTTTAGAATTTTGTGAAGAAATGTACGGTAGGGATTTAATAAATATGAAATAAAAATGTTATCACGAAATGTGTTCATAGAAACATAAGAAATTTTTGATAGAAAATTGCAATCCAAGTCAAACACTTCTTATGGCTTTGTAGTCACGACGAGTTAGTCACTAAAGACTTGCTTACCAAAAGGAGAATCATTCGTGACAGTTCTATGTGCATTCTATAATGTCAGTGTGGAAAATGCTGAACATATTGTGAAGACTTGTCCCAAAGCTGTCAAGTCTTTAGTCTTCTTTCTCTTTTCCTCTTAATGACCCTAATTTAGTCCAAATGAGTTTTGTAGAATGGTTGAAGTATGGCTACACAAAACTTCAATCTGTTCACTTCCACCAAATTCCACGGAGCTCCTCTTTCCTTTCTCATCTGCTGGGGGTTCTTTGGCCTAATAGGAACAAATCCTTACTTGACCCCCTTAAACAAGCCAAAAAACTTGGCCCCCTCTTGTCCTGATGCAGCTGCGGAGTTCCCTTTCCTGGGACCAAGTGTTGCCAGTTGGTTGGGAATCACCTATGCGACCCTTTGTTATGCTAAACACATATGGTTCTTCACTAGGAAACCCGGGACCAGCAAGTGCAGGCGGGCTTTTTCGCAACCACTGGGGAGAGTGGCCAATTGGATACAGCAGATTCATTGGAAATGCAACCAACAATGTAGCTGAAGGATAGGAATTGAATCAGAGATGAGCTGTAGATTGCAGTCCAACAAAATTATTCACATATCATCATTGAAGCAGATTCAAAGGTTATCATTGATCAGATTACAAGCACAAATTCGGATCAGCACTCACTCTCCCCTTTAATTTGTGATTGCAGAGCTCTTGTCCAACAACTCACTCTAAGTCCAGTTTAGACACAGTCCGATGGGTTTGCTTCCGCCAGATGCTTGTAACTGGCGCCATTTAATTTAATTTAACTTTCTCTGTCTTACCAACACAAATACATAAAATGAGTAATACATCATATATAAATGATTGATTTCTTTAATAACAAGTATGTTTCTTCTTTTTGCTTTTGGTAATTATTAAAGGGTTGGTGTGCAAATATATTTCAGGCGTTGTATTTTTAGAAATGTAAAATTAATTAGAAAATGTAAATAAATACAAGAGATAGTAGGTAATATAAAATAGAGAAAGTACATAAATATAAGGAAAGATAAATAATTGTTAGTATATGTATATACATAACAGGTTGGGTAAATTTTAAGTGTGTTGACGAGCATCCAATGGGCACCCGTTAAAAAAAATTATTATTAAATAGCAGTAATATATCATCATACATAAAATAAGTAATGCATCATATGATTGATTTCTTTAGTAATAAGGTGTGATAGGCTGAAAAATAGATAAAGTCAGAGCAAAAATATACCAAATTTAGTTCAATAAGAACTCGTTTAATGCTGTTTTAAAGAGCAAATGGCACAAATTATCACAAAAACTTTTTATTTTGTCAAAAAGTTAGCCATTTTAACTTATTAAAATATACATTTTGCAACCAAAAAGTGTGCACTTTTTATTAGTTGAGTGATCAAAAGTGTGAGTTTATATTGAGCGAGTGAAAAAAAGAGTACTTTTTGGTTAGTTAAATGACCATTTTAGCTAGAAAAAAAGTTTTGTAACTAAAGCAAGGAACTCTAACTAGTTCAATAAATATTTTTGCCATTTGCTCTTTTTTTTAATTTATGATATCAAACTTAGAAAATTAGAGCTTATATGCCAAAATATTTTAAAAAAATGCATAAAAACAAATTTCAAGTTTTTTCAAACCTACAAGTCCAAACACTGTATCATAATGCTCATTTAGGTTCGTTTACACTCTTAAATTCTAGCAATCATTGAACTTTTAGGAGCCTCACTTTGTATTTTGAAATCAACTGAGTTATCTTATAATTTCGCAATATGTGATTGATATAGAAATCAATAATGTAATCAATCTAGAATAATAGTTGCACCTAAAATAAGAATGTTATGATTTATTAATTATCAAAACTTTTTGTCTAAAGTAAAAGAAATGATGGAGGAAGGAGAAAATCCCTCATTAAGATGGAAGCATTTGGATTAAAATCTATGAGTCAGAATTCCAATGTCACCAAATGAGACTTTGATTTAGTGAAATAACTAAATTTGAATTAGAAGCTAAGAATGAATTCAAGTTTCATGCTTGTGAGTTATTGCACCTGTGGGTTAATTAATGTGCGACTGAAACATGGAAGTAAATGGGAAAAGTCCAAACTGATGTTGTATTGAACCTTAATGGTCCTTGGTTGTTGCAAAGTTTTAGCACCTAAATCAACCAGAAAACACTTCTGTGAAAGCCTACTTAACTTTTTGCTGATGGTTTGATTCATTAGTTCAGGGATTCGAGAGTTTATTTAATGTTTTAAGACTAGGATGGTACTAGAAGTTGGCAAAAGTAGACTTGGAGTCAATAAGTCCACATCTCAATTTTGGCATTCACATGAAAGGTAAGCACCAAGGAGAAAGAACGGAAAATAAGCAACTAGAAAACTACTAAAAACTAAAAACTCAAATTTTTTTTTTTGACATTTACCAACAAGATTGAAAGAAAATGAACAAATAGAAAATAAAACGAAAAACAACTGACAACTAAAACCCAAAACTAAAAACTCAAAACTACAAACTAAAACTACTAAGATTTAAAAACACTAAAAACTACTAAAATGAAAAGCTGAAAACCGAAAACTACTAAAAACGGTAGATCCCCCCCCCCCACACCTAAAGGACACAGTGTCCTCAATGTGTCAAATAAAAAGCAAAGTGAGGGCGAAATCAACTGAACTTCCCTGAAACTGGATCAAATTGGGGGATGAGGTGTGATCGTGGGTGGAAAACCCGAGTGCCGCATGAACGCTTCCAAATTCTGTGCCAAGGCAGCCACATTGTTGTCAATGTTGACCATCCAGGCCTCCAAATTCGCAACCTGCGTCCGTAGTTGGCGCCAGTCTCCAGCTTCCGGCGACGGAGGGGGGTGAGCGGAAGTCGAGGGGCTAGGATCGCCGCCAACTGAGGCTGGCTGGGCAGAAGGTCGTCGAGGTGGGGCGCGGGGTGGTCCCGGGGGAACCAGACGGTAGCGGCCCTCAACGAGCTCCAGAATACCCATCCTCTCCAAGCGTTCAGCGTTTAGAGGTTCCATGTCGCAGGCCAAGTGGAGGTTATGATCCTGTAGGTTCAGAACATCTAATTGGACCGCCAAGTGCGTGATATACGACCCAAGGATCAAGGGTCTGTTCTTCTTCGCCATAACGGACTTGAACTGGGCTGCCAACCAGCACCCCAAATTGACCTTGAAACCCTTCTTCATGCACCAAAGAAAGAAGAGCTCCGGCCGAGAGATAATACCGGAGCTGTCTTTTCTACCTGAGTAGCTGTACGCCAATAGTCTCTGAACATAACGAGCACTTGGATCCTCAAGATAAGAGCTCCTAGACCGAGAGGGGTCATAACGCTTCGTGTCGGCAGACATATCCTCCCACACCTCATGGTAAGCGGAAAGAAAGGGCTCCACATAATCGCCGGCACTCTCGGCATATTCTCGAGTCTCAGAGTACTCCCGAGTGACGAACCCAAAAGCCAGATTAAACTGGGTAATAGAAAAATCGAACTCGTGACCCATGAGGCGGAAATGGATGACATTGGGAGTCTCAACCGTATACCTTGCAGGTAAATTGAACTCAAAAGTGGAGTAAAACTCCCTAGTCAATTCGACGAAGGCGGGCTGGGAGATAGCGAGATAAGGGCGCCAACCAATGGCGGTGTACATGCGCTCGACCTCCTCCTGGATGCCCAGAAAAGCCATAGTCCTGTAGTCCGCGCACTTGGACGGAATGATACGCCGCTCACATGCGTGAGCGTAGCACCGCTTATCGGCGGCTCTAGTGAACTCCAAATGCCCTCCCAAGTGAGTGGCGGAAACCACGTGGGCACCTCTACCCCTACCTAACCGGGTTCGGACACCAGGAGCAGTAGGTTGATTGATAGGGGTATTGACTGGAATGGAGGGTTGGGGTGAGGATTGAGAGCGAGTGGCTCGGGACCGAGTGGATGATTTAGGTCTCACCATGATTTGGAGCAATCAACTAATTCAACAAAAGCCCCAACAAATATAATAACTCGCCAATGCCCACACAAAATGAGGAAATGCCAACAATTAAAGGACCCGGCGAATGCAGTACACTAGGTAACAGTGATCTGCAGCTCACTGTTTAAAAAAAACTAAATAAACTGGATTCACCCAAAACTTGAACAATTTCCCCAAGCAACTGCTAGATCCAGCAATATCAGTTTCAGAATTCCCACAAGGCAACACAGTCACAAGGCCACGACAGTCAACCAAACACACAACCCCATAGAGGTTTCAAATTATAGGGAGAAGAATCCAATAACAGCACCTAAAAACTCAATAAATGGCTCCAGTTGGCCAGTTTAAGTGAGCAAGTCAAGCAATTCAAAACAGCAACCAGGATGATCCCAACAATCGATTAAAACTAATAGTGAAGCAACTCCCACGGCTGAGCCAAAGTAATAACAACCCTAAATCTCAGTCAAAAGCAAACTCAGTCCAACAAGAATATCCACAAATGTCCCCAGAAATTCCACCCAAAAGTAATAAAATTTTCCAAATTGCACAAAGTAGATAAACTGGCACAAATGCCACCCAATTCAACAAATGCAGGGAACTCCTCCAAATAATGCGAATAAATTTAAGCAGATAATGCAGCCACGGAGTTTTCCAATCCAGTCAAGCAATTGAGTCCAAGAAATAGTGCCGGAAATAATCATGTATAAGTGTTCTAGGGGTGAATACCTCCACCTGTTAGGGAAGAGGGAGAGCGCAGCATCAGAGGGAGGACGTGCGGCTGGCGGCGGGTGAGCTGGAGTTGAGTTGGCGGCGGACAAGCTGAAGAAGAAGAGGAGAGCTCGCGGCAGGTGCGGCGCTGCGGTGGGGAGAGGCGGATACGCGGAGGAGCTGGAAGTGAGGCGGGCCGCCGCTGTGCGAGGGGACCAGACAGCGGCGGGTGGGGAGCTGTCTGTTGCGTGCGATTGAGAAGCTGGGTTGCGCGCGCCGCTGTGCGAGGGGACCAGACAGCGGCGGGTGGGGAGCTGTCTGTTGCGTGCGATTGAGAAGCTGGGTTGCGCGCGAGCTAGTGGCGCGCGGCAGTGGCTGTTGAAACAGATCAGGCGGTGATGGTCGGCGAGCTGGATGCGGGCGGCGTCCGTGTGTGGCAGTAAGTGGCTTCGGCTGTGGCGCGCGCAGGGAGCAGGGGGGCAGCGGTCGCGCGAGGAAGAGCTGGAATTGGAGGCGGCGTGCGCAGAGGGAAGCAGAGGAGAAGAAAGAAAGAAAAGAGAAAGAAAGAAAGAGAAAGAAAGAAAGAACAGAAAAGAAAAGAAAGGAAAAAGGATTTTTTTTTTCTTTTTGTTTCTTCTTTTTTTTTTAGATTAGAAATTGCTACGGCTAAGAGAGAAAAAAATTTTCTTTTTTTTTTTTTAAATCGCAAGGGCATCCAGAAAAGAGAAAGAAAATAAGCAACTAGAAATAAAACTAAAAACTACTCAAAACTAAAAATGCTAACTACTAAAAACTAAACATACTAGCACCCCGTTAGACCCCCCCACACCTAAAGGACACATTGTCCTCAATGTGACAAAAGTGAAGCAAAAGTGAGAGGGAAAGCAACCACACTTCCCTGAAATCGGGGCATAGCGGAGGGCGAGGTGGAAACGGAGGTGCAAAGCCTGTATGAAGCAGAAACTGCACCAAATTCTGTGCCATACCGGCGACATTGGCATCGACGTTGACCATGCGAGCCTCCAAAGCCTGAACCTGGAAAACTAAGAAGAGAGGAAGAAATGAGCTAAAATCGCGTTTCTAAAGCTTTTATTGGGACACAGAAAACGCGATTGAAAACGCGCCTTCAACCCGCGTTTTATAAGTCGCGTTTCCTTCACAAATCTTCCAAGAATGAAAACGCGATTGAAACTCGCGTTTTCATCTCGCGTTTCCCAAGTCGCGTTTCCTGTACGAATCTTGCAGGAATGAAAACGCGATTGAAAAACGCGCTTCCAACTCGCGTTTTCTACTCGCGTTTCCTAAGGCACGTTTCCTTTCCCGCGAGCGTGACGCGGGCGCGCCATGAGAGCAAGAGAGCTCCCAGAAGTTTCTGAATTTTCTGATCGTGAGCTCCCTGCACATCACCACGCGGGCACGTCATGACTGAAGGGCACCTTTAAATCAGCAAAAACGAAAACTGAAACCCAAAATCAGTTGAATGCAAGGAGAACACCTCTTAACTACCACACGAAATTGAACAAACAATTAAAAGGAACAATTGGGTTGCCTCCCAAAAGCGCCTTTCTTTAACGTCTTTGGCTAGACGATGTCCACAACTTTGCTTAAACTAAGCAAGTAGGGTTCTCCAAGTGCATCATCTCCACCCGTTCAATTGGAACCCCTTCATAATACGGCTTGAGGCGATGACCATTCACTACAAATTTCTTCTCAGTCTTCAAACTTTGGATCTCTACTGCACCATAATGAAAGACATTAGTCACAACAAAAGGACCAATCCAACGAGAACGTAACTTACCCGGAAATAACTTCAATTTGGAGTGGTACAGGAGAACTTTTTGCCCACACTCGAATGTCCTCCTCGAGATCTGTTGGTCATGAAAAATATTATTTTTCTCCTTATAAATTACCGCATTCTCATAGGTCTCATTGCGAATCTCCTCCAACTCCTGTAAATCCAATTTCCGTCGGGCACCGGCCTCTTCTAGGTTCATGTTGCATTGCTTTATCGCCCAAAAAGCCTTGTGCTCGAACTCCACTGGAAGATGGCAAGGCTTACCAAATACTAGCCTATAGGGAGACATCCCTATAGGCGTCTTGTAAGCGGTCCTGTATGCCCACAAAGCATCTTCCAACCTTGAACTCTAATCTTTCCTATCGGGGCGCACCATTTTCTCCAGAATGGACTTAATCTCCCGGTTCGACACCTCCGCTTGACCATTGGTCTGAGGGTGGTACGACGTCGAGACCCTGTGGAGTACACCATACTTGCGAAACAACGCAGCTATGGTTTTGTTACAGAAGTGCGTCCCCCTATCACTAACAATGGCTTTTGGCATTCCAAATCGTACAAAAATATTAGACCTAATAAAATCCGCAACTACTTTCGAGTCATTAGTCCGAGTGGCCTTAGCCTCCACCCATTTGGACACATAATCAACTGCCAGCAAAATATACAGAAAACCAAATGAAGCAGGAAAAGGCCCCATGAAATCTATACCCCAGACATCAAAAATTTCTACAAAAATCATCGGGACTTGGGGCATATGATCCCTATGGGTTATATTACCTATCCTTTGACAGCGATCACATGACTTACAAAACACATAGGCATCCTTAAACAATGAAGACCAATAAAATCCACTTTCTAAAATCTTATGAGCAGTCCTCTTGGGTCCAAAATGACCTCCACAGGCGAAAGTATGACAAAAAACTAGAATCGATTGAAATTCCATTTCACTTACACATCTCCTGATTACCTGATCTGCACACCTCTTCCACAGGTACGGGTCATCCCAGATAAAATATTTGGCATCGCTCTTCAATTTATCCCTCTTCGATTTTGGCCAACCTGCAGGAAAATTACCAGTTACCAAATAATTGACCAGGTCAGCATACCAAGGCAATTGAGAATGTAAGGAAAATAAATGCTCTTCAGGGAATGCATCCCTCAATGGCTCATTGTCCTCCCCAACTGGTATGCGACTCAAATGGTCTGCTACTAGATTTTCTGAGCCTTTTTTGTCCCTTATCTCAAGGTCAAATTCATGTAGTAGCAATATCCACCTGATGAGTTTCGGTTTGGCATCCTTCTTGGTCATTAGGTACCTTAACGTTGCATGATCAGAAAATACAATTACTTTAGCTCCTAACAAATATGACCTGAATTTTTCTAAAGCAAAAATAACCGCCAGAAGCTCCTTCTCAGTGGTGGAATAATTCAATTGGGCCCCATTCAAAGCCCGGGATGCATAATAGATGACATGAGCCGCCTTTCCTACTTTTTGCCCCAGTACTGCCCCTACAGCCTGATCACTGGCATCACACATGATTTCAAATGGTAAACTCCAGTCAGGGGGCTGGATGATTGGGGGTGAAGTCAGCAATTCCTTCAACTTGTCGAAGGCTCTCTCACACTTGTCATCAAACTCGAAGGCTACATCCTTTTGCAAGAGTTGGAACAACGGGGCCCCAATTTTTTAAAAATCCTTGATGAACCTTCGATAAAAACCTGCATGTCCAAGAAAAGAACGCACCTCCCGCACATTCACAGGGTAAAGCAATGCAGAAATAACGTCTACTTTAGCCTTGTCAACCTCAATGCCCTTAGATGATACAATATGACCCAGGACTATCCCGTGCTCAACCATAAAATGACATTTTTCCCAATTAAGCACGAGATTAGTCTCTATACACCTTATCAGGATCAATTTCAGGTTATCTATACACGTATCAAAACTATCACCATACACACTGAAATCATCCATGAAAACTTCTATTATTTTCTCAACATATTCAGAAAAGATGCTTACCATACATCTTTGGAAAGTCGCAGGTGCGTTGCACAACCCAAATGGCATTCGTCTATAGGCAAAGGTCCCGAACGGGCACGTGAAGGTTGTCTTCTCTTGGTCCTCTGGAGCAATTGCTATCTGGAAGTATCCTGAAAATCCATCCAAAAAGCAATAGTAAGCCCTACAGGCTAAACGTTCAACCATTTGGTCAATGAAAGGGAGAGGAAAATGGTCCTTTTTTGTGACAGCGTTCAGCCTACGGTAGTCTATACACTGTCTCCATCCAGTGGGTTTGCGCACTGGCACGAGCTCACCCGTTTGGTTAGCTTCTACCGTTACTCCTGCCTTCTTTGGGACTACCTGGACCGGACTCACCCAAGGGCTATCAGATATTGCAAAGATGATCCCCACATCTAGCAATTTTAAAATCTCTTTCTTTACAACTTCCATCATGAGGGGATTGAGCCTCCTTTGAGCCTGCCTTTGGCATCCTCTTCTAATCTAATCCGGTGCATACAGATGGCCGGGCTGATCCCCTTAATGTCTGCGATTGTCCAGCCTATCGCCTCTTTATGCTCCTGAAGGACTCGGATCAATTTCTCCTCCAGGGTTTTTGACAGTGCCGATGAGATAATCACTGGGAGTGTCTCCTTGTCACCCAGATACGCATACTTCAGGTGCTCGGGCAGGGGCTTCAACTCCAGGACAGGTGCCTGCACCACAGATGGCAACACCCTCTGGTGAGGTTCGGGGGTAAAAATAGGTGAGACTTCATACCTTTTCGTGGTGGTCTGCAATGAGTGTAATGCACCTATTGTGCATTTTAGATCTTCGCTCCACTCCACCTCTGGAGTTGTCTCCAACTCGAGGTGCTTGGTTAAAGCCACCTCCAACTCATCCCTGCCATCAGTTTCAAACACTTCCTGCACTACAGGATCAATAGCACTCACAGAGAAAACTGAGCTAACGTTGGAGTTTGAGGGATATTTCATAGTATAAAAAATATTGAAATGCACAATTTCCCCATCAAACTCCATGGACAAGGTACCCTTATTAACATCAATTTTTGTTTGTGCTGTGCTCATAAAAGGTCTACCCAATAACAAAGGTGAGGGATCAGGGGAGTGATCATCATCCATATCAAGTACATAAAAATCAGCTGGAAACACCAAATCATTAACCTTTACCAACACATCTTCAACCAACCCATCAGGGTATGCATTAGTTCGGTCAGCTAATTGAATAATTATTCCAGTTTCTTTTAATGGACCTAGTTTCAAAGAAACATAGATAGATTTAGGCATGACATTAATTGATGCTCCCAGATCCAACATGGCCCTTCTGATCACAGTATTACCTATCCTACAGGGGATAGTAAACATACCTGGGTCCCCGCACTTAGGTGGGAGTTTTCTCTGCAAGACCGCAGACACATTTTCCCCAACAATAATCCTTTCATCCCCCCTCAATCGCCTTCGGTTGACACACAAGTCCCTTAGGAACTTGGCATATTTTGGTACTTGTTTGATGGCGTCTAAGAGAGGGATATTGATCTCAACCTTGCGAAAAACCTCCAAAATCTCCTTTTCCTTATCCTGCTTCTTCGATTTTTCCAACCTGCTAGGAAAAGGAGGCGGGTTAGTTTTAGCTGTAATTATTGGGTCAGGAAGTACCTTCGGGTCTGCACCATTGCTGTCCTCCCTCTCAAGCTCAGCCTCGATCTTTTCCGCATTCTTGTCCTTAGGGATCACAGGTTCAAACCCCTGAATTTCCTTTCCGCTCCTCAGGGTCATGGCGCTCACATTCTTCGGGTTCAACTCAGGTTGAGATGGCAGCTTCCCTTGGTTCTGGGAATCCAAACGGTTGATTGTTGTGGCCATTTGACTCATCTGATTCCTTATGTCCTGCATTTCGGAGTCTGTCCTTTGCTGATTTTGCATAATGGCTGCCTCCGTCCTCTGCTGATTTTGTGTAATGGTTGTCATCATTTGTTTCATCATCTCCTCCCAAGATGGACCAGAACTTGGGGGCGGAGGTGGTCGGGCTTGATATTGCTGCTGGTACCCTGGTGGCTTATTTGGCACAAAGTTAGACTGCCTGTTCGGTGTAAAGTTGGGTTGCCTATTCCCTCCATAACTGAGGTTGGGATGATCTCTCCACCCGGGGTTGTAGGTGCTTGAGTAAGGGTCGTACTGCTTCCTTGGCGCGGGCGCGTGGTCAGCCATGTTCACCTGTTCTGCAGTTTCTTCCTGAATCACTAGGCACATGTCTGCAGAATGACCCATACCAGTGCAAATTCCGCACACCCTGGCTTGTGATGCATTTCTCACAGCCTGTTGTCTAACAAACGCGGTCAACTCAGCTAGCTGCTGCTGCATAGAGGGTGTCTCTACCTCATTCACCCTGCGTATTGGACAATCCTCTCTCGTACCGAATTGTTGTGAATTCTCTGCCATCCTCTCAATCAACTCCCGTGCTTCTTGAGGGGTTTTGTTCACCAGTGCACCTCCACTTGCAGCATCAATTATGCTCCTGTCGCCGAAAAGGAGTCCTTCATAAAAATACTGAATGAGCAACTGCTCACTTATCTGGTGCTGGGGACACTTGTGCAACAAGAAGTTGAACCGCTCCCAATACTCATAGAGCGACTCCCCTGGACGCTGCTTGATCCCACAAATTTCTTTTCTTAGACTTGCGGCCCTGGACGCAGGAAAGTATTTATCCAAAATTTTTTCTTCAATTGGTCCCACGTGGTGGTGCTACCTGGTGACAGGTAGTACAACCAGTCCTTCGCAGAATCTTTCAAGGAGAAGGGAAATGCCCTCATTTTTATCTGCTCTTCTGTAATGCCCGGGGGCTTCATACTGTTGCACACGACATCGAACTCCTGCAGATGCTTATACGGCTCCTCACCTGGTAAACCATGAAAAGAGGGTAAAAGAGAAATCAGACCAGATTTTAACTCAAATGAAGTGTTTTCACTCAAACTCGGGAAAGTAATGCACAAAGGCTGCTGATTTAAATTAGGGGCAGCCAACTCCCTTAATGTTCGTGCATTAGCCATGGGGGTTTCTTCTTGTTCCGGGTCACTCGAGGTGCCACCAAATGAATCTGTTGGTTCAACTCCTGACTCAGGTCTCTGAGATGTAGCACTGGAGTGCTCCTCTCTGAACTGTCTGGTTTCCTTTCTCGTTCTACGGGCGGTCTTCTCTACTTCAGGGTCAAAAATCAAATCACTTGTACGAGAGGACCGAGGCATACACTAGAAGAAAACCAGAAAATTAGGACAAAAAATGAATTTAAAAAGAAACAAATAATAACGCCAGTCCCCGGCAACGGCGCCAAAAATTGACAGGTCGTCAGCCTGTGCAATAATAAAACCTGCTCAAACTAAAAGTAATTTCAGTAGATAGCGGTGAACAGGGTCGAATCCACAGGGACTGGGAATAATTGTTTCTTTTCAAGTTCACAATGACAAGGGGGTGTTTTCACTGGAATGGAACTAAAAACAATTAAACGATTTAACTAAAAATGAATAAATAACTAGCACAAATATAACAGGAATTTAATCAGGAATAAATAAATTCTAGCCAAGGATGCAACTACTCAGGCACAGTCCATGTATCCGATCATTGATGCAAGAGAGGTTCACTTAATTTATTAATAGACTAGTTATAGCCATCGAGGAACTCTAATGACCAATTTTTCCTTAATTTATAGGTGACCAAGGTACGACCATTAGTCACCCCTAACCAGAAAAGTACTCCTAGGTACGACCGTAGAAATTAATTTTCCAATTGTATTAATAACCAGAAAAACCTAGCCCTAATCAATAACACGCTACGAGGGTTATTTAAATTAGATTGCACGCTCCCCTAATGTGTAAACACACCAGTTGCCACTAATATTAATCAATCAAACAATTACGGATTTAATTGACTAAATTGGCACGAGATTAATATATCACATTGAACATCGGGCCCTTGACATCCAATTAATAAAATAATCCCATGAAAATTAAATCAGACAACATGCAAATATTAATAGATAGAGGAACACGTGAAAACTAATTAGATCTCACAGATTTTCGGGACTGCGCCGTCGAGTTGACCCTTGACTAGATGGAAGACTTAGCCACTCCGCATAATTATTAAATCACCACACGGATTAATAGATTGCAAAGGCATTGCGTTTTCTATTAAGAAGCAAGGAATAAAAGGTGTTTTTCCCGTTGGGGAATATCGTCGAACACCTGGCGTGTGTCAGAGGCCAGTCAGGAGAAAGAAAAACTAAAACTAAACTAAAAGACCAAAAACTAGAGATGTCTTCTTTCCCTACGTTATCCCTATTTAAGAAACAAAAGAAAGATAGACTAAAGCTATCTAGGTGGTCCCCACACATGTGGACAAAGCCTCCAAAGTACTTCTTGTTCCAAGTCTCTCTTCCGTAGCTTTCTTTGAAGAGCCCAAATGACTTATAGCTTCGTGGTCCCCACCAATCCAAGGGCCCAAGGATTGAACCCCTTAGAAGTCTCCATATTCTTCATAAAATCCCTCCTTTTTGGTAGTTTTCTGTTTCATTCCTGAAATTAAGTCCAGACACCAAATATGAGTAGATATCAGCAATTAACACAATATTTATCAGGGATAAAAGGAGAAATTAATAATAAAATTACTAACAAATTATACCCTATCAGTGACTGCAGTAGGATTCTGATTTTGCTGAATCATGGCAGTTAAAACCTGCTCTGCGACAGCTAACTGTCCTTCCTTACATGGTGCATCAATCAGAATATTAAAAGTAATAACATCAGGAACAATATTATAAGCCTTCATCTCAGTAAAGAGATTTTCAACGTCCTTCCATTTACTTAAATTGCACAGACCCTGGACCAAACAATTGTAAGTGATGACATCGGGGGCAACTCCTTTCTCAATCATCTCGTGTTACAGGGAGAGAGCTTGATCCATCATTTTATCCTTGCACAACCCGCCGATAAGAGTATTGTAAGCAGCTGTATGAGGCCTGCACCTTCCTCCTTTTTCCATGAATCTAAGGACTTGAATGGCCATGCTAGTGTTCCCAGCCTTAGAAAGCCCATCTATAACAGTCCCATACGTAATTTCATTAGGTATGCATAGCTTTTCATATATTATTTTCTTGAACAATCCTTGTGCCTCATGAATTTTGTGTTCCCGAAAGAGTCCTTTGAGCAGAGTATTAAAGGTGGCCGTATCGGGCACAATACCTCGCTTGAAGAAGCCACCCAATATAGAAAACCCAAAATCCACTCTGCCCAAGAAGCAGTAACAATTAATCACAGCATTTAGCATGTACTCATCAAGCGGAATGCATCCTAACTCAGCCATATCCCTGTAAAGAGAAATAACCACCAAATATTGCTTCATCTTAACAATACGACCCAGCAATAGAGTGAAATGAACAACACTAGGAAGAGGTTTCATCCGTACCATCTGCTTGTAAAAGCCTAGAGCTTCATCAAGATTGCTGGTACTGTCAATATCACTCCTTAATCGCCGAGACCCAGAACGCACAATCTCAGGGTGACAATTTCTACTTTTACTGCGAGTACTATAGGCATGAGAAGCAGCAGAATGAAAAGCTGATTGAAGGAATGAGTTTCTTGGAGAAAGAAATGAAAGAGTAGTACAAGTAGCAGTAGGAGCAGTACCTCTTGCCCCTGATTTGTGGCGGAGATGAGCATCATAGACGACTGAGAAAGCCTTTTTCTTCATCTCCTTCGTATTCTACTCTTCTTCTTCGTCGGGCTCCAGCTGCAACCGGTGATGAGAACTTGAGAAGTGAGGAAAGAAGGCGAAGGCTTTTTCCGTCGTTTACACACTCCTGTCTGCGGTTCACTTGTGAATAATTCATTCATTATTTTCTTGCTTTTCTTTTGGTCTTTTGTTTTTATATTTATTTTTATTTTTTTGTTGGGAGAAAGATATTAGTTGGCTTTTTTTCATCTTGCATTATATTATTCTGCCATTCTAAGTAGCTAGAATAAATTCAAAACTGTTTTTTACAATTACTTGCTTATGGTTGTGGTAATTTATCAATTTAATTCAGTAATTATAAAAGTTAAAATTATATCCACCCTAATAAAGTGTATTTCCAGTTTTCTCAAATCCTTGATGAATTTTCTCTACATTTAATTGTAATGGTGAAATGAAGAAAGATCTAGATTTCTTTTTTTTTTTTTTTGCCATTTTGAGTTTCAATATTTAGACAAAACAATTATGAAGAATTTGCAAACGAGTGTGTATCATGAGAGCACGTTGAAAAAAGGAGAAAAAAGAGTAAAAGTAAAGTTGAATATTTGTTTTTAAATGTATTAACTTGGCAAGGATAAAGTAACAAACAAAAAATACATTAGATAAATATTTTGTTGAAATGTAATGGAATAATCTCTAAGAGTAACAATAAAGATAAAATTTATAAATTTCAAATGTATCCCATTACCATCCCTATATATTATTCTCACGTCCTAAATAGCCAGAATAAATATAGAAATAATATCCTAACCACATTATTATCAAAGTGAACAAAATAGAGTAAAAACTACATTGACAATTGCGTGCTTATGGCTGTGGAAATTTGTCAATTTAAGTCACTAATTATAAAAGTTATGATATTAGATCCTCCCTCATCAGTAAATTTTATTGGGAGAAAAAATACTTGAATGATCCAAGAGTTAGCATTGCATGATGATGGACTGATGGTGTCCAAAGAGACCATGACTAGTTTTAGGGGCAAAAGGCAAGAAAGAATTGAACACATTCAGTGGATTCAAGTACAATAACATATATATATATATATATCAGATTGACAACTTTGGGAGAAAATCACAAAGGAAAACCTGAATGCTCTCAGAATTTTTTAGCTTGGAAATGGTCTCAGGTCCAGTTGATTATATATATATATATATATATATATATATATATATAAATCCGTATGCATGTACAGAAACTACAATAATCATGTACAGAAACTATAATAATCGGTGACAGCATCAAGTAATTATCCTTTGACATTTGAGTTCAACTCCAATCTTTGCATTAGCAATAATTCCTCCCATGATGCCTGTAATTAAGAGGCAAGTTTAATCAACCATAAGCAGAATATAAAAATGGGAAGAGGTATTCATAGAACCAACAGCAGAATAACAAAGAAAAAGACCCCTTAACACAAGTAGTACTAAACTAATGATACAAACTTCTGCTTGGACCTGTGATTAATTAATAGACACATTTTATTTGTCATTTGCATGCACTTAAAGTATGCACCCATATAAATATCTCAGCTCAGTCACCCTATATGAATCACTATGAAGGATGCTATCCAGAACTTTAAGCAGCTGGATACCTAAAAGGTCTCTCTTAAATAACACAGAAAAGAGCATCAGAATGCAGACAATGGTATTACAGCAAGTTCTAACACACTAGTAAATTTTGCATTTAGATCATTGTCCAAACTGGCCAACTGCCGACTCCAAAATGTTTGTTTCCATAACTTCAGTACTATGTTCAGAGAACAAGGATGAGTATTCAAATAAAAAGGGACAAACATCAATAGAAGGGTGCTTGTAAGGTCATTGGTACAACACAGTACTTTTATGAAGCTTGGATAACTTAAAATGTGAGTATGCATACACTAGAGGACTCGTAAACTTGCTGAAATGGGGGAGGCATGAAGACTTTCAAAGGTAAGCTTGCTTGAACAAATACCATTCCATGATTACACCTTTCCAATATACTAATATCCCATCTTGGAAAGCAAAGGCTACAGATATACTGCTAAAATGAATGATTGCCCCAAAAGATCGTTACAATGCTAGTTTCCTTGCAAGCCAGTTGTTGAGGAATCCAACAGCAACTCAGACTGGTATAAATCATCATCCACTTCCTATCGGATATCATGGGCCACTGAAACTTTAATCCAATGCCAAACATCCCCAAAAGCAAAGTTGATAAATCAGAGGCTATATGATGATCCAACCCTCCGCTTAATCGGCTCTAAGAAACAAACAAATGAAAAGGAAAAGAGGGAGAAAAGTTTAGGAAGGAATTACACCAGGCATTTAAATCTTGGTGTGGTTGCATCACTTTTAACGCAACTCGAGCAAATCCCACTGATATAAGGGTGGGAGAACTAAACATTGGAATACATGAGTTGTTGACAATTTCCCTTCAATACAACCAAACATAGGATGGACTACAGAAACAGACAACCATACAAAATGAGATATACAGAAAACCCATTTTCCTATCAGTGGTTAAGATCCATTTTGTGATGCTAAACAAGGATCTGTAACAGAAGTACTCAAACTGCACAAGCAAATATCATAACTGGTTACATGCAATCAGAAGAAACCAAATATTTACACTCTCATAGAGTTTGTGCAATGGCTCCAAACTTGCTTCCAGATTTTGGAAAGTTTGAGACCTCTCCTCAAATTCTGAAATATCTACCGCCTCCTCCACAAACCATTTGCCCTAAAAAAATAGAAAAATCGAAAAATCCTTGAAAGTACAAGTCAATAGAAATTTTTTTTGTTCTATTAAGCTTTGAATTCTAATATAAAGACATGAAAGAAGTCAAGATAATTTTAAGGGAAAAAATCGCTTTCTCTAGATGCTTGATGAATAAAAAATTATGCTCATCTTAGTGTATGTTTAGACTCTTAATTCTATTGATAATAAATGAATTTTTAGGAGCCTCAAAATTTGCATTTTGACGTCGGGCACTGTCAAGCCTCCCACATTTGCATAATCCATCAAGGAAGATGGCATACTTGGGTATCTGATGATCTAATCCATCAACTTCCATCTTGGGCAAAAGCTGAAGTGCTTACACAACATGGGAGTTCTTGCATAAGCCATCCAACGTGTGAGCTTTTGAATAAACCATCCAACTTTGTCCTCCAGTCAGAAGAGTACGGATACATGCAAGGGACTGACTTACCATTTTTCCTGCCTGATCCATATTTTTAATCTAATACTAACATGATTTTCTGTGTTTTACATCGATATCTCTGCAATATCTAATTCTTGCAAGGCTACAATGAATTAACGTCTGCTAATTGTTTCAGTAATTCAGAACTTTCATGTGGTTAATAAGTGTGACTGAAATTTCGAAGTTAATGGCCTTAATAGAAGAATGATCTTTGAACCTTAGTCGTCCCAGTCCCTTGCAAACTTTAGGCACCAAAATCAACCAAAAAACACTCTGTAACCTGCTAAAATTTACAGAATGTGATTCTCACAACGACAGGAGGATAAAACTTTTTGGCGTTAATGCTAATCACACTTTCCCTGATCCTTCCATCCGTGAATTTAGGGACTTGTGAGCGGATTCCATGTCCAAGGCTATGAGAGGGATGTATATGGGATCCAAGGCTATGAGAGGGATGTATATGGGAAGAATTAGAATATGCACTCAGGCAGAGAAGACTAAAAAAAAAGGGCACTCTAGTTTAGTTGGAGAAAGTGAATTCCACAGCATGCCGACTTTCATCTGCAACTCCTGTTTTGTTGTCACTTAATTAGATTATTCTGCAACTGCCATGCCAAAAATGTCAGTATATGATGATAAATTAAGCTGCAACTTAGTAACCCCAAATACTAATTACATGGACAAGAGATCATAGATAAAGTATGCATATGTACGAAGGATTCGAACAGACAACATGAGCATCAAGAAAGTTTAAAATTAGGAATAGAACTTTGAGAAAGTGACCGAGAGGAATGATAAAAGAGTACAAACCATGATTAGCATTTAAAAAAAAGGCAGGCAGCCACTCTTTCATCTGATAGTAATAAGAGAGCTTCAACACACCATCCCTATCACTCTGCAGGTATTAAATCTTCAAATCTCTAGAATGTGCTCAAAGAGTGCTCCTCCAAGGACTGTTGATAAACTTTTTGAAAACCAAAAGGACAGATACTGACAATACAATCAGCAGCAAATCTACATCATGTACCTTTGGATGATTACACATTAGGAGTCAAAAAAGCAGCGGAATATCAAGAGATCCCAAATGGAGCCAACTAAGGATAAGGCCCCCCTCCCCCCCAATCCAATATTTAGACTCTACACATTTTTGGAGCAAACTTCTCAATTATCTTAAAAATAGAGGGATCATTTCCACTATCTCTGTATGAATCTAGTAAAAACGAAAAAGTAGACAAATGAAGTGAGAATCCTCTCCTATCCATTTCATCAAAATAAACCACTGCATCATTAAATTCACCAGCCTTCAGAAGTCCATGAGCAATAATATCAAATGTAATTAGATCTGGAGTGCAACCATTTTCTTAAAAAACACTTTGGCTTCCTGTAGTAATCCTTCTGAAAAGAGGCTATTTATCACCGTGTTATAAGTTGTAACATTAGGATCCAATCCTTTAGAAGAGAGACTATAGAAAAGATGCCGGGCGCTGTCAAGCTTCCCACATTTGCACAATCCATCAAGGACGATGTTGTACATTGTTATCTGAGAGAACCACCAAATAAATATAATCACAGAAGCACAATATGCTTAATCACAGAAGTAACTCGGCCATATCCCTGTAAAGAGAGAGAACCACCAAATATTGCTTCATCTTAACAATACGACCCAGCAGTCTATTGAAATGAGCAACACTAGGCAGAGGTCTCATCCGAGCCATCTGCTTGTAAAAGCCCAGAGCTTCATCAAGATTGCTGATACTATCGATATTACTCCTCAATCCCCAAGACCCGGAACGAACACTACTGTCAGATTTAGGGTGATGATTACTAATTGTACTACCAGTACTATAGGCATGAGAAGCAGCAGAACTAGAAGCTGATTGTGTGTTTTGAATAAGGGTGGAGTTTCTTGGAGAAAGAAATGAAAGAGTAGCAGTACAAGTAGCAGTACCTCCTGCGCCTGATTTGTGGCGGAGATGAGCATCACAGACGACTGAGAAAGGCCTTTTCTTCATCTTCTTGATGGTCTTCCTAGGCCTGTCAAACGGGCCCAATGAGCCGGGTTTTGATGAGTTCAAGTTCAACTCATTTAATTTGAAACATTTTCGAAGTTTGGGCTATGAGTTTCGGGTTCGTAAATATGAAACTCATACTCAACTCACATAATATTCGGGTTGTGAGCCTTAATCGGTTTTAGCCCAAACTCACTTATTACTCCTTAATTTTCTTAATATAATTACTATAACTATTAAGTTGTAAAACTAATTTAACATTTACAAGACTATAATATTAAAACTAAACATGAACAAATAATAGTTTTTAAAAAGTATATAAACCAAAAATTTTTCAACAATATTTATATTTAATCCGTTTAAAATGCATGAAAAATAATAATAAAACATGCGATCATAAGCCAATACATCTTTAAAAGTTGAAACTTTTTTTTATAATCTTGTGATTTAAATCCAAATATGCTTGATGATTTTTGTGTTTGTAGACCAAAAAAAAATCAACCAATAATATGTCAATACAAAAATTTACTCACCCAATAAGAAAAATTAGAGATTTAGTTATGCATTACTAATATTGGCTCTCAAGAAAGCTCATGAAAGAGTCTTTAGATGTATTTTTGTGTTTTGTAATTTATATATATATTTAGTATTTAGTAAAAATATATTTGGATATATAATTATACATAATATCAAAATATAAATATTATATATATAGGTAATTAAAGGGCCGGGCCTATATCGGGTTTGAGCCTAATAAGGCCCAAACTCAGCTCACATTTAATTCGGACCTAATTTTTAGGTTCAAACTCAGACCGGCTCACTAAATGATCGGGCTCATCGGGCTTTTTGTCGAGCCGAACGAGCCGAGCTCGGGTTGGCCCACCCCCATTGACAGTCCACTTCCCCTCGGAGTTCAGCTACAAAAATTCTAGGGATAATTTCAGAAACCTCCCTGAGGTTTCTGACAGTCTCACTCTCCTCCCTTGCGGTTTCAAAAATATCACAAACTTCCCCTGTCAGAATTTAGGTCCTATTTATTACATCATCATGGCCAAAAAGACTTAAATACCCTCACAAGTCAGTTAATATTTCGTGATTATCAGGACAAATATATTCCAACTCACATAATTATTTTTTTCTACGCTATATCTAATCTCCCTTTTACATGTATACATAGTCAATTAACTAACACCTAACATCATGTACATTTTTTTAACAACTAATCATTTCAAATTTATGCGTACCATTACACTACCTTTTATAATATATATATTTGTAAACTGATTGTATCTCATAAATCACCCCGTATAAGGTGTTTATAGGCAAATTAATATAAGTCATATAGATAAAATTATATACCCACTGCAGCTTGTAAGGAGATGCACAAGTGGGTCAAAGCACCAATAATCATTTCAAATGTATACATACCATTGCACTATGCATATTGCTGTGATGACTAATTGCAATGTGCATGTGGACAAATAATTGCATGTTCAACAATTTCTATGCATCGTACTTGATTGATAACACGGTGTACATTATTTCAACCAGATTATACATTCACTAAGTATTTATATACATGCCACTTATTGAAGTAAACTACCTCTCTATTAAATATTTAATGCACTCTCATAAGCATTAATGGTTGATTTAATATGCAATTGGAACAAATAACTATCTAGTAAAAACTTTCGATATAATATTATTGATGAATAACATATTGTATCTGAAATTATCCCTTTTTTCTAATTTATTTTTTATTTTTATTAGATTTCATTATTTCAAAAACTTGTACACTCACCTCAGGGTCATTTATGAAAACAAAATTCCCTCTTTTTTCTGAAAACACTTTTTTATGATCACTTTTGACATCATGGGCTAATTTTGTTACAAAATCCTAAACCTCAGAGGAGGTTTGTGATTTTTTGAAACCACGGGGGAAGAGAGTGAAACTGTCAGAAACCTCAGGGGAGGTTTCTGAAATTATCCCAAGATTCTTTCATGTGTGACGAGATTTCTATCATAGGTAGCATATTGACAATATTACCTTTTTAAAAATCCAATAGCAGTTAAAAAAACTATATGACTTTTTTTTTTGATCCTGTAGCAATAAAATGTAGGAAACTTTTGGTGCTACAATTACCTAGCATATTAGAAGCACATCAAATGGGCATTAGAAGCAAATGTGGCTTATTTGGAGTTTCTTTCGCTTTTGATATCCTGGTGATTGTTGCCTTCTTTCTGTAACCAATAATATTAATTTTTTATATTAAATAAGGTTATTATCACTTTACCCCTTCAACTATATCAATACTATCAATTTACCCTTTAGTATTATCTTTTAGTCACTTTACCTCCATAAATAATTCAACTCGACATGTTAAGAAATTTTGGACAAAAATACCCTTTTATTTTATAGTATTACTACATTGTTATTATTATTTTATTCATTTAGATTATAGTGATACAATCATTTTAGTTCCTAAGCATTTTATCTCATCGTTAATCTAACCAGTATGGTCAAAAAATTTTAATTATATTTACCTTTTTTTGATATATAATTAAAAATAAAAAAGTTGGAATGGTTATTCTTTTTTTTTTTTTACTTTAAGAGATCGGAAAACATAAAAATAAAGAGTTTTCTCAAATTTCTTTTTTTCACATTTATTAATACTAGAAAAAGAAAAGGAGATAGGAAAGAAGGAGAAAAAAATTAGATTTTGCGAAAAAAGAAAATAACGAAAAGTCTAACATTATCGTATTATTTTAAGATTGTCGAGATTAGAATTGGAATTTGGTGGTAAACAAAAAAGTGAAATAATTTTAAAATAATAAAAGTATTTAATTCTTTTTTATTTGTAATTTTTAAAAAAAGAATTGAGCTCTTTCTCTCCCTCTCCCCCTCCCCTTCCCCATCTTTCTTTTTTTTCAATATTAATAAAATTGTCAAAAAGAAAGAAAGTAATATTTTGACTTTTTTTCTTGATACTAAAAAGGAGAAGAATCACTTTAAATTTTTTATTATTTTTATTATGCAAATAGGAGGGTATTTTCTTCTAAAATTTTTTAACTTGTTAAGTTAGTTTAAAGGTAGAATAAATTACCTAAAAAATAATTTTAGAGAGTAAATTGATAATGAAACTATATTTTATGGAGGTAAAGTGATAATAATTTTAAGGGTCAAACATGTCTTTTCACTTTATTTAACAAACTCTGTTAAATTTGACCGCTAGTGTTAAGAGTAAAGTGACTAAAAGATAACGTTAAGGAGGAAATTAATAGTAGCACCAAACGTTAAGGGGGTAAAGTGATAATAACTCTATTAAATGAGTTGGTGAATTATAAGAGTGCCTTTTAATATTAGAACTTGTTATGATTTGCTACAATATCTTTTACTAATTTTGCTCTTTAAGTTGCTTCTTTTGCCATTGAACTTGTGTTTCTTATTTTGTCTAGATAATCTTAGATTGGAGTATTAATCATCGCAAAATTGTAAAATTATTTATCTGCTGCAACTTCTCTTTATTGCACTTACATCTCTTTCAATTTGCCTTTTGCCTATTAGGTTTATTTTAGTCTTAATTGCTGCTCTACTATTGATAGACTGTCGATGCCTGTGCAATAATAAAAATAAACCTAATTGCCAATTAAAGTAATCAAAACCCGATTCTAAATACTGGAGCAGAGACTCTAGGTGTGCAATGGGTTATTTGATTCACCTTGTTCCCGAAGAGTTTGCTTAATTCGATATACCAAAATGGGATTGCTTATTTACGAGAAATTATTGATTTGTATAAAGAGCAAGTAAGGTCGTCTTCTCAGGATTGGGGATATTTGTTTCTTTTGAAATCCAAAATAGCACAAAGGGTATTTTTGTATAAAAGACGACAATTAAAACAGTTCAACTAAAAACAAATAGCTAACTAAAAATTAAATGACAATTCACTAAAATCAGAGTAATAATAATTAAAGGTCTAGTCAAGAAATAATTTTAACAATAGTTCACCTAATTGATCATCGATGCAAAGGCAATTCTAATTATTTACTAATAAATAGATTCTAACTGCCAAATAAGCTATGACAGTCAATCCCTCCTTACTGCGTCGGTGATTAAGGTACGTCCGTTAATCACTGCTTTAATTGAAAAATAATCTTAGGTACGCCCGTAAGATTTAATTCACCAATTGCCTTACGTATTAGATGAACCCTATTCTAATCAAATAACGCACTACCAAGGTTATTTTAGGTTAGCCTGCGTATTTTTCTGACACAAATCCAATCATGCCAGTTGTCACTATTTCATAGCAATTAAACAATTATGGATTTAATGCTCCAATTAACAATAAGTCACTAAATTAATTCAATATCTGGATCCAAAAAAATCAATTAATTAAACAATCATAAGCACTGCAAACAGAGAATATGCAAATACCAGTAAATACGAGAAATAAATAAAATTAATTCGATCTCACAATTTTTAGATGAATCAAAACCTCCGTTGTTCCTTGACTAGAAAAAAAGATTTAGTTCATTCTTTATAAGAAAAATCCACACAAAGTTGTAGAACCAGTCGAGGCCATTGTCACCAAAATTGAGATGAAAAACGATAGCATAAGAACAATGGAATACCACCAAGTCAAAAGATGCTTAATTGTTTCTACCTGAGTGTCTAACCTACGTGGACTCCAAGCCACTAAAAGACGAAATTGTCCAAAGCCAAGAAGGAGTGAAAATTGGCTGCTAATTTTTCTTCCAAAAATCCTCTACTATACAGGTTACCAAGAGAAATAAAAGGAAAGAGTAGGCCTGTCAATCGGGTCTAATGAACCGGGCTTTGATGAGTTCAAGCTCAACTCATTTAATTTGAAACATTTTCGAGTTTCGGGCTATGAGGTTCGGGTTCGTAAATGTGAAGTTCATACTCAACTCACATAATATTCGGATTGTGAGCCTTAATCGGGTTTAGCCCAAACTCACTTATTACTCCTTCATTTTCTTAATATAATTACTATAACTATTAAGTTGTAAAACTAATTTAACATTTACAAGACTATAATATTAAAACTAAACATGAACAAATAATAGTTCTTAAAAAGTATATAAACCAAAAAATTTTTCAACAAATATTTATATTTAATCCGTTTAAAATGCATGAAAAATAGTAATAAAACATGCGATCATAAGCCAATACATCTTTAAAGGTTAAAACATTTTTTTATAATCTTGTGATTTAAATCCAAATATGCTTGATGATTTTTGTGTTTGTAGACCAAAAAAAATCAACCAATAATATGCCAATACAAAAATTTACTCAACCAATAAGAAAAATTAGAGATTTAGTTATGCATTACTAATATTGGCTCTCAAGAAAACTCATGAAAGAGTCTTTAGATGTATTTTTGTGTTTTATAATTTATATATATATTTAGTATTTAGTAAAAATATATTTGAATATATAATTATACATAATATCAAAATATAAATATTATATATATAGGTAATTAAAGGGCCGGGGCTATATCGGGTTTGAGCCTAATAAGGCCCAAGCTCGACTCACATTTAATTCGAGCCTAATTTTTAGGCTCAAACTCAGACCGGCTCACTAAATGATCGGGTTCATCGAGCTTTCTGTCGGGCCGAACGAGCCGAGCTCGGGCTGGCCCAGCCCCATTGACAGTCCTAGGAAAGAGTTCTACTGCTTCTCATCCGCCGTACTGTCGTTATCAGAAGATAAGGAAACAATCTTCAATTCTGCCTTCCATTGGTCTCATGTCTCCTGTTACCACTCAAACTCTTCTGCTAACTACCATCAAATTGGCACCTTTTATGGTATTTTATTCCACTCCCTATAATAATTACAAATTTTCAAAAGTGAGTGAAATCTGACAATTAATCCACATTTGGTAAGGTAATAGGGTAAATTAATTACAAAATATATGGTAAAATTACAATCTATCAATTTCCCCCACACCTAGACCATCCTTGTTTTCAAGCATGAGAACAGTAAACAGACATCAACTCTTGATAATGGCTATTGTTTCATCTACTTTATTGCTAAGACACTAAGAAAAACACATATTAAGCATCAATGGTCAAAATCCAAGAAACATCAACCCAATTAACTTTTAAACAGCGGTCTCCTCCAATTTAAGGCAAACTAATCTAAGAAAAAGGAATGGTCGCTCAACATTTATCAGCAAATGGTCCAACTATTAACCCAAATTTCAACATTAAATCCACAAATCAGCAAACTGACTTTAATCACATATCGACACAACCTTCACCTTTTTATCATGCTTTTCTATTTTTCTCATTTTTTTTCAATAGTAATAAAAGGCTTAGTCTCCAGTCATTAGAGCCTTTTAACACGAATTCCAACATTTGTCAAATGGAGGAGCCCGGTTACTCATCTTCTATCGCTACGCGACTACGTACTCATAGCAATTACTAATTTTTAACGCGAGAATCGACACTTTTGGTGAAGATTCCCGATTACTCAGTAGTAACAACTAGCGGAGTACAGTCAACTTTGATTCATAGCCAGATAACATAATAACTCAAAATAACACAAAAAAAATAGTAGCAGCTAGTCTCATTTTTTCAAACATGGAGAACTAAAGTTAATAATTGGACCAATTCACATGAAAATGCCAATAATTATTTCCTATGCCTAGAAAAATTAACCAAAAATTATAGGAGTCATACAATCATCGATATTTACCAAAGAGATATTTTTGGGTTCAACCAAATTAACTTGATATACTTTTATTACTAAAATTTGGCAATAGCAGAATTAGAGTCAACAATCCAACATCAAATCTTGGTAGTCACAGAAGAGCTGATCACTAGAAAAAAAAGAAAAAAAATGAAAAATAGATAAATAATAGACTAAAAATAAAGGAAAAAATATCTAAAACTAAAAATTAGAAATACTAGTACCACAGCTGTCCCCCTCCACACCTAAATCCTACATTGTCCTCAATGGAGGTAATAGAGCAAATCATGAAGAGAGGACACTGAAACTTCTCTCGGGGGCGGCTATGGGACAGGCGGGAACGGTGGAGTGAAACCGATATGGTGGAAGTATGCAGTCAAGTTCTAAAACATTTGAGCTACCTGATTGGCGACATTCGTCACTCACTCATCTACGTGGTGAACCTGTGCTCGTAAGTGACGCCACTCACCATTTTCGCCAATGATCACCCCAAACAACAAAAGATAGAATATCCAACAAAGACAGCAACCCGCAAATACAAATCAATAGTCACCAGTGTTCCCCAACTCAATAGTCAAATGCAAAAGTTGTCCACCCAAATATTCAATAAATGTCTCCAATGGTATAGTTAATTGCACAACTCAATCAACCAAAACCGTAGCAAATGCCCCAAGAATTCGACAATTCCAGCAATAGTAATTCAGAGATTTGACAATAACAACTCAGTCACAAGTTCTTAGCTGTCAATCAGGCAGCCAATCAGACAGAATTAACAAATCTAGTCAAAATACCCCAACTAGTACCACTGGTTCTAGTATAAAAAAAATTCACAGCAAAATAGGGACGAATCTTCAATCATCCAAATTCAATCAAATGCAATCAATCCAAAATCGATCAATCAAAACATCAGATACCGGCAATCAAACACATGCAATCACACACAGTCGATTGATAAATGCCAAATAGCAAAGTTACTGCGTATGAATCATAAATTAAGAAAGGGCTCGACCGGGGCATGGTTAAGCGAGGAACTTGACACCAGGGTTGGAGTAGTGCTGACGCCGACAGTGGTGCCACGGTACGGCTCCTGTCTCACATAGGGGTGGAGTGAAGGAGGCAGCGCAGAGATGGAGAGAGATGCTGTTGAGAGAGGTGCGGCGCGTTGGCAGTGGCAGACGTGGCAGCGGAGTAAGAGGTGGCGGCAGGTTTCGGCCAAAGGAGAAGGTAAAGACAGGGGAATAAGGGAAAAGGGAAAGAAAGAAAGAGAAGAAGAGAAAAGAAAAAGAAGAAAAGAAGAAAAGAAAGAAAGAAAGAAAAGAAGAGTAAAGGAAAAAACAGTTTTTGGAGGTTTTTTTTCTTTTTTTCGAATTTAAATTTTAAAATTTGTATTTTGAAAATCAAAATTGAAAGTTAAAACGGAAAGCTTTTTATTTCCTTTTTTTAATATTTTTTGTATTTATTTATTTTTTTTGAGTGTTTAAACACGGCGTGGGCACGTCAAGTTTGGTAAAAGTATTCTGACTTTGGGTGCCACTTTTTGCAAATTAATGCATGCCCTCCTCGCGTGGGCATGCCGAGATTCCGCTTCCTGCTGGCGTTGCGAAACGTTGAGGTTTTACCAATATGGCGTGGGTATGCCATGTTTGGTAAAAGTCTCCTGACCGTGAGGTTGGGACTTACAAGATTAACGCGTGTCTTCCTCGCGTGGGCACGCCAAGTTTCCCTGTCCTGGTCACAGTTGATGTAAACACCAAGATCAATCAGTAACTAAGTGAGAAACGGCAAATTTAAAGCATTGAACAACGAAAAATAAATGAAACCAATATTTGGATTACCTTCCAAAAAGCGCCTTTCTTTAACGTTTTTGACTAGATATTAAACACTACTCTTCAATCTGGATGTAATTCAATTTTTCTTGTAATCGGTGGCCTTCCTCCGGGATCCAAATAGCTATTAAGTGCAACCTTCTTCCTTAATTTTCTACTCATTTCACCTCATAAATTGCTTTCATCCAATGATACTTGTTTGTAGCAATTTTGAATTTACCCCTACAAGCAAACTCAGAAAATTCTTGCACAAAGTGATTAATAACTTAAATAGCAAACACAGAATGAGAATTAACATGATGTTTCATTGTATCAAAAATATTAAAATGGACTATTTCTCTATCAAATTTCATTGTCAAAGTACCCTAACTAACATCAATCTTAGTTTGGGCAGTACTCAAGAATGGCATTCCTAATATAACTGGTGATAGATTTGAAGCACTTCTATCATCCATGTAAAGCACATAAAAATCAGCAGAAAAAATTAATCCATCTACTTGCACTAAAACATCCTCAGCTATCTCATCCGGATAAGCAAATGTACGATCAGCCAATTGAGTTATTATCCATGTTTCTTTTAAATGTTCTAAATTTAAGAAAATATAAATTGATTTAAGCATCACATTAATAGAAACCCCTAAATCTAGCATGATATTTTTAATCTTAGAATGTCCAATCTTACAAGGGATAATAAATATACCTGGATCTCCGCATTTAAGTGGTAGTTTTCTTTGTAAAATCACTGAAACGTTCTTACCTACCACAATATGCTCATCCCCCTCAACTTCTTCTTGTTGACGCACAAATTTTTCAAGAATTTGACATATTTTGGCACTTGTTTGATTACATCTAGTAGGAAAATGTTGATATCTACCTTGCGAAATATCTCTAAGATCTCTTTCTCCTTGTCCTGCTTTTTTTATTTCTCCAACCTGTTAGGAAAAGGAGGCGGGTTAGTTTTAATTTCAATGATTGGATCATGAAGTACCATTGAATTCTTGTTGTTTCTGTCCTCCTTCTCAAACTCTTAGTCGATCTTGTTTTTATCATTGTCCTTTGAAATCATGAGTTGGGGTCGCTGAATCTCATTTTCGCTCTTTAAGATCATTGCACTTACGTTTTTCAGGTTCAGTTCAGGTTGAGAGGACAATTTTCCGTTTACTTGAGACTCTAGACGGCTGATTGATATTGCCATCTGACTTATCTGACTCTGCATCGCCTACATCTGACCCATCTGATTTCTTATATTTTATAGGTCAGATTCCATCTTTTGTTGACTAGCAATTAATTGCGTATTAATAGCAATTAGTTGTTTCATCATCTCTTCTAGGGACGGGCTTGAACTTGGAGGAGGTGGTGGCGGGCTAAGTTGATATTGTTGTTGGTACCCTTGTGGTCTATTCGGTACAAAATTGGATTGCCCATTTCCTCCATAGCTGAGATTAGGGTGATCTCTCCAACCCGAATTGTACATGTTCGAATATGGGTCATATGGCTGTCTTGGCGCGGGCGTGTGACCAGTTATGTTTACTTGCTCCGCACTCTTTTCTTGAATCATCGAACACATCTCTGTAGAATGGCTCATGGCAGTACAAATCCTACACACCTTAGCTTGTGGTACATTTCTTACAGCCAATTGCCTAACAAAGGATGTTTACTCGGACAATTGTTGTTGGATGGAGGATGTTCCTAACTCATTCACTCTGTGCATTGGGACATCCTCCCTTGTCCCGAACTATTGCGAGTTTTCATCCATCCTTTCAATCAACTCTCACGTTTCTCGAGGAGTCTTGTTCACCAGTGCCCCTCCACTTGCAGCATCAATTATACTCCTGTTTCTGAAAAATAGTCCCTCGTAAAAATACTGGATGAGCAATTGCTCATTTATTTGATGCTGAGGACACTTGATGCATAATTTCTTAAATCGCTCCCAGTAATCATAGAGCGACTCTCCTGGATGCTAATTGATACCACATATCTCCTTTCCCAGACTCGTAACGCGAGATGTAGGAAAATACTTGTCTAGGAATTTTTTCTTCAACTGCTCCCAAGTGATGATACTACCTGCAGGTAGGTAATACAACCAATCCTTTGCTAAGTCCTTGAGAGAGAAGGGGAATGCCCTTATTTTTATTTGTTCTTCAGTAATTTTCGGGGGATTCATACTGTTGCAAACAACGTCGAACTCTTGCAAGTGCTTATGAGACTCCTTACCTGGCAAACCATGAAAAGATGGTAAAAGATGAATTAGGCCAGATTTCAACTCAAATGAGGTATTATCATTTAAATGTGGAAAGATAATGCATAAGGGCTGCTAATTTAAATTAGGAGCAGCCAACTCCCTTAATGTCTGTGCATTAGCCATAATGGCTTTTTCTTGATCCGAGTCACTCGAAGTATCACCAAGCGAATCTATTGGTTTAACTCCTGATTCAAGTATATAAGATGCAGTACTAGAGTGTTTTTCTCTGAGCTGTCTGGTCTTTTTCTTTGTTCTACGCGCAGTCTTCTTTACCTCGGGGTAGAAAATTAATTCATCTATACGAGAAAAATGAGTCGAAAAGTACCAGCAAATTAGAACAAAAATGAACTTAAAAAAGAAACAAATAGCTGACGCCAGTCCCCGGCAACGGCGCCAAAAATTGACAGGTTGTCGATGCCTGTGCAATAATAAAATAAACCTAATTGCCAATTAAAGTAACTAAAATCCGATTCTAAGTATTGGAGTAAGAACTTTAGGTGTGTAATGGATTACATGATTCACCCTGTTCCCGAAAAGTTTGCTTAATCCAATATACCAAAATGGGATTGCTTATTCACGAGGAATTATTGATTTGTATAAAGGGCAAGTAAAGTCGTCTCTTCAGGGATTGGGGATATTTATCTCTTTTGAAATTCAACGTAGTACGGGGGGTGTTTTTGTATAAAAGATGACAATTAAATCAATTCAACTAAAAACAAATAACTAACTAAAAATTAAATGACAATTCACTAAAATCAGAGTAATAAAAACTAAAGGTCCAGCCAAGAAATAATTTCAACAATGGTTCACCTAATTGAACATCGATGCAAAGACAATTCCAATTATTTACTAATAAATAGGTTCTGACTGCCAAACAAGTTATGACTGTCAACCCCTCCTTACTGCGTTGGTGATTAAGGTACGCCTGTTAATCACTGTTCTAATTGAGAAATAATTCTAGGTACGCCCGTAAAATTTAATTCCCCAATTACCTTACGTATTAGACGAGCCCTATTTTAATCAAATAACGCACTACTTGGGTTATTTTAGGTTAGCTTGCGTATTCCCTTGACACGAATCCAATCATGCCAATTGTCACTATTTCAGAACAATTAAACAATTACGGATTTAATGTTCCAATTAACAATAGGTCACTAAATTAATTCAATATCTGGATCTAAGATAATCAATTAATTAAACAACCATAAGCACTGCAAATAGAGAATATGCAAATACCAGTAAATACGAGGAATAAATAAAATTAATTCGATCTCACAATTTTTAGATGAACCAAAGTCTCTGTTGTTCGTTAACTAGAAAAAAAGATTTAGTTCATCCTTGATAAGAAAAACCCACACAAAGCTGTAGAACCGGTCATGGCCATTATCACCGAAATTGAGATGAAAAACGATAGCATAAGAACAATGGAATACTACCAAGTCAAAAGATGCTTAATTGTTTCTACCTAAGTATCTAACCTACGTGGACTCCAAGCCACTAAAAGACGAAATTGTCCAAAGCCAAAAAAGAGTCAAAATTGGCTACTATTTTTCCTTCCTAAAAATCCTCTACGATACGGGTTGTCAAGAGAAATAAAAGAAAAGAGTTCTACTACTTCTCATCCGCCGTACTATTGTTATCAGAAGATAAGGAAACAATCTTCAATTCTGCCTTCCATTGGTCTCGTGTCTCCTGTTACCACTCAAACTCTTCTGCTAGCTACCGTCAAATTGGCACCTTTTTATGGTATTTTATTCCACTCCCTGTAATAATTACAAATTTTCAAAAGTGAGTGGAATCTGAGAATTAATCCACATATGATAAGGTAATAGGAAAAATTAATTACAAAATATATAGTAAAATTACAACATATCAACTATTTATATAAAGAATAACGAAAGGGTACACATCAAAGTAAATTATTATCCCTCCTCGTCTATAAATTTTTTATTAAGAGGTGACAATGTTACAAAAGATGTCAATCAAAGGGAGGTAAGAGAGATTTTTGAAATTATAAAGATATTAAATGATATTAAGGCAAACCTCAGAAGAGGTTTGTGAAATTACCCCAATAATCAATAAGTGAAGCAAAAGAAGCATATGCATAGTGCCTCGTTATGGTTTTAGTAAGAGAGAATTGTTCAACGTTTCTCACATATTTGTAAAATGACTTTTTTGTCCATTATTTTTAAAAGTGTATTTTTATGTTCTTTATAAATTTACATTGATCAAATTTGATCCCTACCTAAGTTTTCAACTAGTTTTTTGTCGGAATCCACCACATGCCTTGCAAGTGATCATTTTTTAAGAGCAAAATTGCCAAATCAAATTTTATATAATTCGATTTATTGTCCTTCATATTTCACGAAAAGAATTTTTTCATCCCTCACATTTTACAAAAATGAATTGTTCTATCTCCTACATTTCATAAAATGAATTTTTTCATCTCTCACATTTTTCAAAATGAATTTTTTTATCCCTCATTGATCATATGTACAATAGTATTTTTTTAATCATGTATATATCTATTTAATTTCACATGAACAATAAGAATAATATATAATATATCTTTTTTGAATTTCACGTAAACTGTCTAATCTTAGTTGTACAGATTCTATTCAATAGATATATATATATATATATAGCGGTTTAAATTACTAATTTTATTTTAAACCCATGTATATATCTATATGATTTCACCATGTGAACTTATTTAATATTTATGGTCTTTTTCTTTTGATAATAATTTATTTATTGAGTTGTATAATAAGGCCATCTAATTAATCGGTCATAACTTGAATTCTATAGTCGTGCTAATAAATTGCAATTTAAATATGAAATTTTCACTCGTCACTTTTAAGACCAACAATTAAATTACTTGTTATGATTGTCTTCAAATTTTAAAATATCTATTGCTTACTTTTTTTGCCATACTTTTTCCTTTCTTTAATTTTTCTATGCAAATTTAATTCGATATTAACACTCAATAATATTTAAAATTAAATGTCTTCTTTGTTTTCAATTTTCAAGTAAAAGGAAATGAATATGAGCGAAAAAGTAATAATTTTTTAAAATTTATATATATATTTATATCTATTTGATTTCACCTAAGCAGTACAAAGGAACATGTAATATGTCTCTAATTTTGTTAGGTGAAATCAAATAGAGACATATTACATACTATTCGTACTATTCAAGTGAAATCAAATAGATATATACATGGGTTTTAAAAAAAATTATTCGCACACATGATAAATGAGGGATAAGAAAAATCTATTTTGAAAAATGTGAATGATGAAAAGAATTCATTTAGTAAAATGTAAGGGACTAAAAAATTCATTTTATGAAATGTGAGAGACATTAAATCGAATTATGTAAAATTAGATTTGATAATTTCGCCTTTAAAAATTATCACGGATAAGGCATGTGGCAGATTTCGATCAAAAACTAGTTTGAAACCTAGATAGGGACCAAATTTGACAAATGTAAATTTGTAAGGGACGTAAAATTACACTTTTAAAAGTGAGGGGTAAAAAAATCATTTTACAAAATATTAGAAATGTTTTAAACGATTTTCCCTTTTAGTAATTTGCCTTTGATCAATACAAGTTGCAATAACAGTTTGTCACCGAAGACAGTACTAGTGATAAAAGTTAGTGTGCAAATAGCAGTTTAGCCCTGAATTTTTGGAGGAATAACACTTTATTACCATGAATCTTGAAGATATGCACTTTACCGCCCATGAAAGCTGATCAAATGTTTAGAAAAGTTGCGCTATCCAACGACAAGTACAATGACATTGTTGTGCTTAATTATTGTCAAAAATACTTATTTGGGTTGCTATTTTTAGAAATTTTTAATGAAAAATATATGGTAGTAAGTAATTTGATGTATGTGAGATAAAAAAGTGATTGAAAAATATCTTCATAAAAAACGTAAAAATTTTTCTGCGAAAACTCACAATCCAAACAAGTGTAAATTGCTATTTAGCATTATAAAAGGAGTCAATCACTCTAGTTCTAATGTACTTTAATAAAAGTTATACTTAAACATAGAAAAAAAGGCTTTTTTTTTAAAATGTAACCAATCATCTTGATGAATGACAAAAAATAATAATAATTTCAGTTTGGACTGAATTTGCTAATTTTTGAAGGCAATTTTTATTAGTCAAATGAAAATAACATTCCAAGTAAAACCTCAGCACTCTAATTTTCTTTTATATTACTAAAATGGACAAATATGCCTCTTATTTAGTGTCAGTTACAAAAAAATATGCCTTTCTTTCTATCCCTAATTTCTCACTAGTTCTACTCCTTTCATATCCACCGACCACTTCAATCACTTTCGTTAGTGCAAATCTATACCCAATTTCCTAATCCTAGCAGCCAAAACTACCCCCTTCCCCTCGAAACCCAAAAAAAGCCCCCACAAAACAATATTCACTTTCATCCTTGGTTGATACGTTGGTCACTACTATTAAAATTTAGAAAATTCCTAGTGAAGGTGGTGCTTTTTTCTCTATATTTGCTGCAGAGTCAATGTGTGTACTTTTTCAAAAAAAAAAAAATGTATGTAGGACTAAGTGCATTACATTCTATTGCAAAAGTTTAGTGCTTAATTAATTTGTTCAATTTTACTTTTGTTTAATTTCTTATATAATTGTAGTGCTGTCTTTAGGAGAGATTAATATAATTGTGGAACTTGGATGTGGTTCTTTTTAGGAGTTTATGGTGGATTATTTAAAGAGAGATTAATAAAATTGTTGTACCTGAATTTGGTTCTTTTTAGGATGGTTTACCTGTAAAATAGTTGCCTTTGTTAAATTCATAGAATCCTCAATTTCATAGCACTATATCATGAATTTTAGTCTTATATGAGGAACAGAGGATGTTTGAGCATTTTTAGGTGATAGTAAGGATTGTCCCAGCCCTGGCTAGCTGCGAGGTTGATTAAGGGTGTAGTTGTCTAAACCATAAAGTGTGCAAGAAAGGAACAAGAAATTGCTTGAAGGATAGTCTTATAAGCTTGAGGGCAAATTTTTCAGTTCAAATAATATAAAAAGAAAGAGGGAGGGTCTAAAACTTTTTTTTTAAAAAGTGCTAATATCTTCTACCTTGTTTTTATTCTTATCAAGTACATTACTCAATTAAAAGCATATTGTATCTTGGTACATTGCAAATATTTTAAGCATGATAAAGCATATCAACATCTTTTTAATATAGCAAATAAATATAATCATCAATTTTTGGTGATATTTCATTTGTTATCTTGTTTGGATATAGACAATTCAATAAAAGTGCACTTAAACAAAAAGGAAAAATAATATGACTTTGAAAAAATTGCCCAACCAAAATAAAAGGGTTTTGCATACCAAATTGATTAATCCATTTAGAGACTCATTTGCTTCTTATTGTTTGGGACCAAAGATATTAGTGTTGATACTTATAATTTTAACAAGGTATTAAGACAAAACAAGGATTTCACGGTGTGATTAACCCTAAGGGTGCGTTTGGTTGTACAGAATTGGAATTGAATTGGAATTGGAATTCTATAGAATTAGAATTCTGTGAATTGGAATTCCAAAACATTGGAATTCATTTGTTTGGGTAATGCATAGAATTGATACAGAATTCATTTGGAATTCCAAATTTTTTGTTTGGATAGGAGAAGAATTCATTAAAAATTAGAATTGTTTCCAACTAATATTTCCTTACATAAAAAATTTCTTTTTTTTTACTATGTAATAATTTTTTTAACATTTAGCTAATTGTTACTAAATCTTTAAGGAAAAAACCAATTAGTGCCTTTAATAATTTATTTTTTCTTGCATTTAACTAATTGTTACTAAAGCTTTAAAGAAAAAAAAACAAATTAGTTCCTTTTTTGCCAAAAAAAAATTCTTTTTTTAAAAATTAAATTATATTAAATAAAAAATAATTGTAAATTCTAACTTAAAAAGTAGTTAATATTTATTGAGTTAAAACCTTGATACTTTTTTAAAGTTAAGAACTTTAAATTTTAGAAAATCAAAAACCTACTCTATGATATGAATTAGGAGGAAAGTCATAACTTGTACCTATTATAAATGTTTTGAGTTTTGTATCTTACAAGAAATTCCAATAGATGAATATGCAAACAAAGTGATTTTAGCCAAAAAAAAAAAAAGAGAAAGAAAAGCGCAATTATACATTGCTACTATTTTTCAATAAATGGTCATTCTAATATTAAATTAAGTTCGAATAAGTTCCTATCAAATTTCAACTACCATGATGGCCTTGTCTAATTTGATAGTCAATAAACATTACTCGTGTTAAAGCATTCCTAAATTGTGTCCACTCGTTAGTTGGTTGTACCGTTCGAATTTGATTCTCATTAACAGCATTTACACCACCATCATTATTTGGACCATCATCTTCCATTCCATTTTCGTCATCTTCATCATCAACCTCATGCTGTACTGACAGGGTGTCGAGCCTGTGCAATAATAAATACCTGCTCAAATAAAATACAAATTCTGTATATAGCGGTAAGCAGGGTCGAATCCACAGGGACTGGGGATAATTTAATTTCTTCTCAAGTTCCAGATATGGGGGGTTTTTGAAAATGAGAGTAACTAAATTACTTGGAATAAATTAAAATAAAATAAAATAACTACAACTCAAATAACTAATTATCACAATAAAAATAATAATGGACGAACTCTAGCCAAGAGACAACTTCGGAGATGGTTCACTTAATTCGATCACAGATGCAAGGATTATTCCAGTTACTATCTGATAAATTAGTTATAGTTGTCATACACGCGATAAACAACTAACTCTTCCTCAATTTGTCGATAGCTAAGGTACGACCGTTGACTATTTCTCTAATCAGGAAACAACCCTAGGTACGACCATAGAAGTTCATTTCCCTAATTGCATGAATAATTAGAAGAGTCTAATTCTAACCAATCAACACGCTACGAGGGTCTCTTTAAGTTAACCTATCTATCTCTCTGACACAAACCTAATCATGCCAGTTGCCACCAATTTAGAATAATTAAACAATTACGGATTTAACTACCCTAATTGGCTTCAGGTTACTGAATTAATCTAGAATCCGGACCCTGGATAATCGAATAATAAAACAACCATATGAACATAAAGCAGAAGATAAACGAATTCCAGAAAATAATAGGAAAGTTAAAATCGATTAGATCTCACAATTTAAGTCGAACCAAATCCTCCGTTATTCTTGACTAGAAGAAGGGATTTAGTTCATCCCTATTGAGGAGAACCCACGCAAGATCGTCACAATACTTCTGGCGTACATACGAACCAAAGAAAACGCATGAATCAGGAAAAGAAAGAAAACTAAATTGTCTCTAAAAACTCAGCTCCCAACCCTCTGTACGTTTCTCCCTTTTTAAAGCCACAAGAAAGTCTAATACTATCTCTAGTGGTCCCCCCAACAAATTGGGAGCCCAAGTACAAAAGTGAGGCTCTCTGCCGAAACTTTCTCCTTTTGTTTCCTATTGCTCATCAAAGACTCCCATTAGCAACCGAAATCTTTGTTCTCTTGCAGCACCATGTGGGCCTAACTCGTAAATCCGCTAGAGGCTCTAGTGTGTGAAGGATTTTTCCCAGTAAAATCTCCTTATTAGCATTTGTCAGTTCCACTTCCTGTAGATAGGTCCAAATACCAAATGTAAGTATATATTAACAATTTAAAACAATATTTGGTAGGGACAAGGGGAAATTAATAATAAAATTACTAACAATTAACACCCTATCAATTCCCCCACACCTAAATCATACTTGCCCTCAAGCATGGGAACAGCAATTGAACACCAAAAATTCGACAATGGCTATTGCTCCAACTACCGTATTGCCAAGATACCCAAGAAAAATAAATATCAAACATCACAGGTCAAGATCCAAGAAAAATCACCACGGTTAGCTTCCCAACTACCAACTCCTCCAATTTAAAGCAAACTAATATAAGAAAAAGGAATGGTTGCTCATATTTATCAGCAAATAGTCCAACTATTAACCAAAATCTCGACATTAAGATCACAAACCGGCAAGCTGACTTATTCACATACTAACACACTCTTTATTTTATTTTTTTCTTTTTGTTTTGTTTTGTTTCTTTTTTTCTTTTTTTTTTTGAGTAACAAAAGACTTAGTCTATAACCCTTAGAGCCTTTTGACGCGAACTCCAACATTTGACAGATAGAGGAGCCCGGTTACTTAGCTCCAATCGCTATGCAACCACGCACTCATAGCAATTATTACCTTTTGACGCGAGAATCGACACTTTAGGTGAAGATCCCCGGTTATTCAGTAGTAATAACTAGCGAAGTACAGTCAACTCTTATTTATGATAACATAACACAATAACTAAAAAATATCACAAAAATAACAGCAGCCAGCCTCAAATTTCCAAACATGGAGAACTAAAATTAATAATTGGACCAATTTACATGAAAAATGCCAACAATCATTCCCTATGCCTATAAAAGTTAACCAAAAATTAGAAAAGTCAAACAATTACTGATATTCACCAGAGAGATGTTCCTGAACTCAACCACATCAACTCGATACCCTTTTATTACTAAAACTTGGCAATAGCAGAATTAGAGATAACAATCTAGCATCAAAACTTGATAGTCATAGAAGAGCTGACCACTAAAAAGAAAGAAAAGGAAATAAACGAAAATAGAACAAATAACAAAAATAAAGGAGAACATGTAAAAACTAAAAATTAGAAATACTAGCTGTACCACAGCTGTCCCCCCCACACCTAAGTCCGACATTGCCCTCGATGGAGGTAATATAGCAATTAAAGTGAAGAGAAAAACGAAACTTCCCTCTCAAGCGGCTACGGAATAGGCGGGAACGGGGGAGTGAAGCAGACATGGTGGAAGTACGCGGCCAGGTTCTTAGAGATTGGAGCCATCTGGTTGGCGATATGCATTACTTGCTCATCCGCGTGGTGAACCTGATCTCGGAAGTGGCGCTACTTAGCATCAGAGGCCATCGGTGGGAGATGCCACTTAGCAAATTCAAAACAATAATAATTTAATAGCCACTGGTGCCTCCCTCGTAGACAACCCAATCAACAAAATGCACAACCCAGGCACCTAGAGACTATACAAATATCCCAACAATACAGCAATTTCAATCAATATTCACTGGTGGCCCCAATTGCGTCAAATGCAAGAACAATGCAGTCCAAAAGCGCAACAAATGCTCCAAAGATTTAGCAATTGAAATCAATAGATAGAGTACTCCCAGCAAGTCAATTAGACGCCACCAACAGCAATAAGTAATGGAAGTGGCACAGTAGCCTTCCAATTCAACAAACAAACGCAGAAAATACCCTACCAAAGGCACTTCAAAGGACGCAAGACAGAAACTAGCAAAATAGAACTCAAGTAATACCAACAGGAACCCCAACAGAGCAGTGAATTCAACCAATTTGAGCAAGTGAAACTCAACAAATGTCACCAATTGGATAGTTAATTACCCAATTCAACCGACCAAAATTAGCAATGGCAATTCTAGCAACGACCGTTTAGAATTCGAGAAACAATTTAAGCACTAAAACCCAAGAGTCGAGTAGGCAGTCAAGCATAAAGGATTAAGAAATTTTAGTCAACACCACAACCAGTACCTCTGGTGCCCACACAAGGAAAAACTAAAGCAAATAGCCAATTCAAATTTAATCCCCACAGATGAAAATAGAGGCGTCAAGTAGGCGAAACCCAATTAATGCACAACAATGTAATCAATACTAGAGAATATCCCCAAATGGAGCAGCAAACAAACTCAGTTCCACCAAAATTAACCAAAAAAAAAAAATACCTAAATCATCCCCTGCTTTTAGCTATCAAGAAACCCACGAAACAAAAGCGCAAATTCCAGCAATAGAAGGACCAGAAGAATACTAATCGAGGTTGACGAGTCAATACCTCCACCTGTCAATTTGGACAGGTGGGAATGGTGTGACTGTGGGTGGCGTGAGCAGCGGCGGCTGGCGTCGGTCTGCCGCGGCAGAGCATGAGCTCGAAAGTGAGAGTGAGGGGAACGGCGGGCAGCTCCGCGACTGCTGGTGGCGTCGCGAATGGAGAACAGGGGCGGCGGTGTGCGCTGGCGGTGTTGTGTGTGTGCACACAAGGTGGAGCGGGTTGTGGGTAGTGAGATCGAGAGAGGGAGATGAAGGGAGAGTGGTGGCGGTGGAGCTGGCGGCGTGGAGCAGGTGGCAGGGAACTGGCGGCGCGCGGCAAGGAGATGGTGGACAGCAGCAGCGGCGGCCAGCGTGCGCAGGAAAGCTGGTGGTGGTCTGTCAGGTGGAGCTTGGAGCTTGGAGTAGTGGCGCGAGCTAGCGGTTCTGGGGGAGTGAGGAGAGAAGGAGAGGTTGCGGTGGTCATGAGCTGCGCGCCTCGTGGAGAGAGCCAAGGCAGTGGCGGACAGCAGTGGAGGGAGCGAAGAAGGCGGTGGCGCGCGGTGGGTAGTGGCGGAGAGAGACGAGCTGCGCTGCTCGGCCGCGAGGGTGGGCGAGCGGCGTGCGATGGGGTGTTGATGTGAAGTGGGTGGTGGCGGATGGAGGGCAGCCGAAAGAAGAAATAAAAGAAAATGGAAGCAAGGCAGCGGGGAAGAAAGAAAGAAAGAAAGAAGAAGAAAGAAAGAAAAAGAAGAAAAGAAAAGAGAAAAAAAAATAGTTTTTGGGGAATTTTTTTTTTTTTTAAGTTTAAAATTTGAATTTTTCAAAACAAAATCGCAGGTTACAATGGAAAGTATTCTTTTTTATATTTTTCAAAAAAAATGAAAAAAAATTCAATAAAAAATAAAGAGAAATAAAAATAAAAAATAAAAATAAAAATTTTTCTTTTGTTTTTGAGTCGTCAAACACTGCGTGGGCATGCCAAAATTGGTAAACGTCCACTGACCTCAAGAGTCACAAATACCGCGTGGGCACGCCAAGATTGCACTTCCTGCCACAGTGGAGAAAAATATGAAGACCGATTACTACTCAACTGAGAAACGAAAAACGAAAGAAATGAACAACGAAAAATAATAAAATCAATATTTGGGTTGCCTCCCAAAAAGCGCCTTTCTTTAATATCTTTGGCTAGACATTGTTATGTCTTGTTCATGGAGGATAAAATCTTGTGACTCGCTTCAATGCTTCATCTTCAATGTGATCTTGGTAACCCTCATAGATGGAATAATCTTTGAGCACATGAGCTACGATCTTCCATGAACTAGTTGATGGCGCCACATAATCAAGCATTGATCGCAATTCTTCATCCACTCCTCCATCAAGAGTATTCAGCGGTTCAAGATATTTGACAATAACTACTCTTAACTCATTCCTGCCATGAGACTCAAGAACTTCCGGTAT
The DNA here is from genome assembly GCF_003713205.1 of Coffea eugenioides. Classification (NCBI taxonomy): domain Eukaryota; kingdom Viridiplantae; phylum Streptophyta; class Magnoliopsida; order Gentianales; family Rubiaceae; genus Coffea; species Coffea eugenioides. Next base: position 23,024,044 of record NC_040040.1, on the reverse strand, counting down.
AACAAAATCAATATCATTAACAGAAATCATAGAGAAAAAGTTAAGAAAATGCGGGTTAGGGAATGGAGGTGGTGTCACCACATTTGATGATTCTTCACTGGATTCTTTCACTTGAATGGGTTGCGGTTGGGGTTCCATTTCTTCCTTTTCAGCTTCTTTTTCAACTGCATCTGTAGATCTCTCATTTTGACACTCTTGCATCTCCTCATCACTAGTCAAGCAAATTGCACTCTCATTTTCTTCAAAATCAACAATGATTTTCGAGGGCAATTCTTCAATTTGAGAAGCCAATCGATTTATTCTGGATGTCAATAGACATATTTGATCTGCCAGATTACTCATTGCATCCTTCATCATCCCATTTCTCATTTGTGTCTCCTGTTGGAATTGATATGTATTAGTAGCTATTGATTCAACTATTTCTTCAAGAGACATACCTGACATAGATGATGATTCTTGAGACTCATACTGCTGAAAATTCATTGGCCCTGTTGTATAATTATAACTGGAGTTATCCCACCATCCTTGATCATACCCGTTTGAATTAGGGTTATACCACGTTTGAGACCAGGGTGAAAAATCTCCATAATTATTGAGTGGGATACTCAGATTATCTTGATATTCGGGGCACATACCGGTTGAATGATCCCTGGCATAACGAATTTTACAGGTTGCAGCAGTCATTCTTTCTCTAATAGAGTTTAGTGCCTCTGAATATGCAAACTTAGCAAAAAAAACAAGCCTCATTGCCTTCCCTGGAAACAAAATCCAATTTATCACCAAAATACGGAGTGTTAGAAGCCATAAACTATATAAAAAAATAAGAGAAAAATAAATAAAAAAATAAAAACAAGATGAATTCAAAAAGAAACAAATTAATCTGGCACCAGTCCCCGGCAACGGCGCCAAAAATTGACAGGGTGTCAAGCCTGTGCAATAATAAATACCTGCTCAAATAAAATACAAATTCTGTATATAGCGGTAAGTAGGGTCGAATCCACAGGAATTGGGGATAATTTAATTTCTTCTCAAGTTCCAGATATTGGGGTTTTTGAAAATGAGAGTAACTAAATTAATTGGAATAAATTAAAATAAAATAAAATAACTACAACTCAAATAACTAATTATCACAATAAAAATAATAATGGACGAACTCTAGCCAAGAGACAACTTCGGAGATGGTTCACTTAATTCGATCACAGATGCAAGGATTATTCCAGTTACTATCTGATAAATTAGTTATAGTTGTCATACACGCGATAAACAACTAACTCTTCCTCAATTTGTCGATAGCTAAGGTACGACCGTTGACTATTTCTCTAATCAGGAAACAACCCTAGGTACGACCATAGAAGTTCATTTCCCTAATTGCATGAATAATTAGAAGAGTCTAATTCTAACCAATCAACACGCTACGAGGGTCTCTTTAAGTTAACCTATCTATCTCTCTGACACAAACCTAATCATGCCAGTTGCCACCAATTTAGAATAATTAAACAATTACGGATTTAACTACCCTAATTGGCTTCAGGTTACTGAATTAATCTAGAATCCGGACCCTGGATAATCGAATAATAAAACAACCATATGAACATAAAGCAGAAGATAAACGAATTCCAGAAAATAATAGGAAAGTTAAAATCGATTAGATCTCACAATTTAAGTCGAACCAAATCCTCCGTTATTCTTGACTAGAAGAAGGGATTTAGTTCATCCCTATTGAGGAGAACCCACGCAAGATCGTCACAATACTTCTGGCGTACATACGAACCAAAGAAAACGCATGAATCAGGAAAAGAAAGAAAACTAAATTGTCTCTAAAAACTCAGCTCCCAACCCTCTGTACGTTTCTCCCTTTTTAAAGCCAAAAGAAAGTCTAATGCTATCTCTAGTGGTCCCCCCAACAAATTGGGAGCCCAAGTACAAAAGTGAGGCTCTCTGCCGAAACTTTCTCCTTTTGTTTCCTATTGCTCATCAAAGACTCCCATTAGCAACCGAAATCTTTGTTCTCTTGCAGCACCATGTGGGCCTAACTCGTAAATCCGCTGGAGGCTCTAGTGTGTGAAGGATTTTTCCCAGTAAAATCTCCTTATTAGCATTTGTCAGTTCCACTTCCTGTAGATTGGTCCAAATACCAAATGTAAGTATATATTAACAATTTAAAACAATATTTGGTAGGGACAAGGGGAAATTAATAATAAAATTACTAACAATTAACACCCTATCATGTACTCTTCGCATCTCAGCATCAACTTCATCCAAGTAAGGATCATTTGGTTGTTCTACTCGAATAAGATGATGAAGGATGGCACGTGCATTAATTATAATAACATGAGTGTTAACATCAAAAAAAGATGCATCTCTCAAAATGACCCATCGCTTCCTGAACAAACCAAATGTCCTTTCAATCACATTTCGAGCAATTGAATGTCGAAGGTTGAATAACTCCTTAAAATTTTGAGCCTTGCTCCCACTAGCAGACCACTCGCTAAGATGATATCTAACTCCCCTATATGGAGCTAAGAAACCGGGGCTATTTGCATAACCCGCATCAACAAGAAAGTACTTGCCTGTAATGTTGGACAACAAATTGTTACTCATTTATAGTTAAAAGAAAAAAAACACTCGATATCTAATTGTCACATACCCTTGGGAACAATTAATGGATCTGATCTAACTAACGCATCCCATAGAACTCAACTATCTACTGCAGGACCTTCCCAACCAGGCAATACATATGTAAATCTCATGTCACGGGAGCGTACACCTAACATTTGTTGCTATCTCATTCTTCCTATTCCGGTATCTTCCTTGATCTCTAAGAAGAACATGTACTTTAACATAAGTACCGTCTAATGCTCCAAGACAATCCTGTATTATAAACAAAATATCATAAGTTGATGAATCTTGTAGATATTATCTTCATTAACAAATATCAAAAAATATTGATTACCTGAAACCATTCCCACTTTTCATGCTCGTAACCTTCCATTTCCGTTTCAGGCTGGATAAGATAGTGTCTCCCCAATTTTGTGATAGCACGTAGAACTATATTAAAGTATCGACTAACTGTCTCACCTTATCTTATGAAATTAAAATTGACAGTGCAATTCTTAAAGTTATGAGCAAGAACATAGAGAAACATTGCAACTGCTTCTTCAACAATAATATTTCTAGTATCCCTCAACCCACAATGCTCTCTTAAATTTGTACATAAAACAGTAAAACAATGTTTATTGAGTCGAAGTTGCTCTACACAAACTCCATTGTTTTCATAGTAAAGACGCCTTAGATATATTTCACGTGCTACTTTAAAGTCCAAATAAGGCTCCTTTATTATATGTTTCTCATGCCACCAAACTACTAATGTGGCTACTGTTACCATATAATTTGCAACTACCACCTTTCTCTTTTTTGTTTTTTGCTCGTCTCCTTCCTTATTCATGTCAATATCCAAATTCTGCAATTCAAAATCATGACAACAATAAGAAAAGGTAAGTCAAAAGACCAAAGTTTAAAAAGTGAGTCTGTGTTAAATTCTACATAGTCAATTGAAGCTAAAATGATAGCTAATGAAACCTCTGACATAATAATCTGCAATAATATTTTTGCCTTTCCTAAAATATTACATTTACAGCTTGTGAATATAACTATTGACAGAAACAAATATATTGGCTTATACACCTTTAATACTTTAGAGATCGCTTAGTATTACAATTTTGTGATTCATTAGTTTGTGCAAGTTGTTGGTAAACATAATTGCTTCTGTGATTCATTGCTATGATCAGGTTAGTGTGCCCATTTTGCCTTGGAAAATAAGCTTGGGAAACTATTACACTCAATTCTGTGAGTTACAGAACAAAAGATTAATTATCTTCCCCTTGAAACTCCTCTATATGTGTGTGTGTGTGAGATAAAGATAGCTATTTACAATTTCCTAACTAGCAATGAATTGCAGGGAAGGCCCAATTGGATAACAAGCACACCAAAGCTTCTTAAAAAAAGCCAGAAACTTTGGTATTATTCCTGCCTATTCTGCTACAAATATGTCAGAGCAAGGCCAGATTGGGAGATTAACTGCACTTCCTACTAATAACGCATTCATGTTGCACCACATTAAGAATACTGTGATAACCATAAGCTTTAAAATACACTTAACAATTGATTATATACAGAAACATACACCAAAGAACTGCAGGACAACTGTTCTAGTTAGTGTCAAAATTGAACCGTTATTACCAGGCTCTATAGTTGAAATATGAAAGCCAGAGATAGAGCTATAATTTTCACATCAAAAACCTATTCACAGCATTCTAAGGACTTGAAAATAAATACCTTTATAAATACAGGAAGTCAGCAGCCTTGAGACGATACATAAAAGATTTTTCAGGCCCTGACCTGACAGCAAGTTTTTCCATTAAGAAAAGAAACAACAAGATAACAAGCTAAAGTGCTCTATAAATTGAAGACAAGCAACCATTGTAAAGCACAAGTGCAGGCAAGCTTCAGCTAAACATGTCTCTGGTCTTTGTCAGGCAATACAGGAAGTTCAAACAAGGTTTAGAAAGCTTTTGTTTTAAGCAATGAACAGATATGAATTATAAAACTTCACCCTAGAATTCTTCAAATTATCTAAAAGACTCCTAGTAGGATGAATTGTTGCTGAGGTAAATGACTCTGTATGATTTAGACTCCTAGTAGGATGAATTGTTGCTGAGGTAAATGACTCTGTATGATTAATCATACAGAGGAGGCAGGGGAATAAACGTATATATTTTGAAAATTTTGTCAAATAAATTTGTTGCATATGACCTGCAGAGATTGAGCCCCGGAGATCCTGAACTGCCCTGTTGTTCAGGATGGCGTCCCAAACAGCTTTGTCGCAGGAGATCGAGGCCACCACGTTCTGCAATTTAAGTACGCACCGTTTAGAGACAGAACTGAAAGAAAAATTCATGTGGAAATGAAGTTAAAAAACTTTCAAACTATAAGCTGATGTCTTTTAACAATACATTCGATCTAGTATCATACATCCATTTTTCTGAGTAGAAGAGCAACAAGAAGGGCAGAAATGACTAAGTCATCAGCAGAATGAGATTTTAGAGAATTACAAGGTAAAGTGCGTCAATAACAAGAAATTACCCTCAAATCGATAAGGCCAATAATGGAGAATCCATGTACAAGGGATGCCCACAACATGTCGTGCTGAGAAGGCTATCTCCGGCGGTCATCTTTAGCTACAGCTATTGGATTCACTGGATTTGAGCCAATTTACAGAAAGAAACCCTGTAATTTCACTCATAACATGCGTAAATGAGAGTAGATGTTCAATGGTGGGAAGAGGCAGAGGAGGAAGATGAGTAAGAGGAGAGACGAGGTGTCAGCGATGGAAGTACGGGTGGAGGCAAAGGAAGAAGGATGGGAGGAGGCGGAGAAGGAAGATGCGGAGGAGAAAGAGCTGCAAAAGAAGCGATGGTTGGTCTGTGACAAGAGAGAGAGAGAGGGAGAGAGAGAGAGAGAAAGAGAGGCCTTTCATTTTCATTTTTTTTCTTTGATTATATAGAGACCCGTTTTATTGATTTAATCCACTTAGGATCCGCGTACTAACCCGAATAGGAGGTGAAATTATGGAATTAGAATTGTGATTCTTAGGTCTTATCAAAAAATTGAATTTGTGAAATTGATGGCCCATAGAATTCGAATTGAATTCTAATTCTCTGGCATTGACGGTGTCCAAACTGAAGATTTGGAATTGGGACTCCAATTCCATGGGGAACCAAACATACCATAAAAGTAATTTCTAACGCCCAAGTCGTTAAAACTATTAAACTCCTCGCCTGTGACTGTAATTGTATTGAGAGATAACCTTTACTTTCCAACTCTCCAAGACTTAGATTGCATGGTGACGCACATGCACTGATGGTGTCAGATAACACTATTCTTTTCAATGACAGACAGTGGAAAAAAGAAAATTCAACATGTTCCCTGAAATAAAGAAAGGTAACAGATAAGTAATGTCATCAAAGTATACCTAATACTATTGTATAGTGCTAGCACGAGTACAAGAATTACAAAGAGAAGGGAAAGAAAAAAGCTACTACATCACAGATTCAGTGGTGTTTCATAAATATCAAGTGTGTTCAACTAGATTTACGTGCCTGTTCTGATATTTCTGTTTGTCCCATTCTGGAATTAATGTATCCCTGTAATGAAATAGCATTCATCAGGTTCCATCTTCTTTTTCCATAGGCAACAGTCATTCCATTTCCAACCAAATGTAAAGCTCTTCATTCCTTTTCCTACCAAATGTAAACAGAACTCAACAGGCATCAGGCTGTCAAACTTTCACTCAGAACACATGAACAAACCGAAAAGAAACAGACACCAAGAAATGAGTGGTAGAAGAAAGACACTGTAGAATGCTCTGAAAGTTTAGATGCGCAGACCACACTTCTGCATTTTTTTTTTGGGGTCAAATTTCATGGCCAATCCAGATCTGTGATGATAGCATACTTCAGCGACAACTTTAATTAATTAATTCACCACTCACTAAGGTTGCACTCTTCCATCTGCATTAATGCGTAGCAATACCGTCATCATTAGTGATAGAATCAAATATTTATCGTTTGAGTTCAATCTTAGCATACCCAAACTTGCTTCTACAGTGCATGAGATTAAGAGACAAACTTAAAGAACTGAAGCAGAACATAAGCGTTGAAAGAGTTATTTTAAAGAACCAACAGCAAAATGGGAAAAAACAGAGACTGTTAAAACAAGTCAAACTGATAATAGTAGAAATTTCTTCTTCGGCCTGTGATTAAGAGACATTTACACTGCCCTCCTATCAAAGTTAGAATGTTCACCGTGTTTAAATATTTCGAGTCGAATATACTACATTGAGTATCTCAATCTCTATCAAATAAAAACTCAACAACTTTGTATGGCTGGATACCTAAGATGTCCTTAAAAAGGACAGAGAAGAGCATCTAAAGAGCAAAATCAAATAAAAAAAAGGAGCAAAAAAAGAGTGAAATATCCAGAGACCCTAAATGGAGCCAATTAAGTATAAGATCCCCCTCCTCCAACATTTAGACTGTTATTGCACATTTTTGGAGCAAACTTCTCAACTATCTTAAAAAGGGATGGATCATTTCCACTATCTCTGAACAAAGCTAGTAAAAAGGCAAAAGTAGATACTTGCAGTGAGAATCCTCTCTTATCCATTTCTTAAAAATAAACCACTGCATCATCAAATTCACTAGCCTTAATAAGTCCTTGGACAATAATATTTAAGATAAACAATGCAATTACTATATGGTATAGGCGATAAACTCAACATCTTCATGCTGCTCCATTGAGCAGGTCCACTATATTAGAGAAGCGTTTTTGGTATAATAAAAGAATAGAAGATGATGTAGGCCAGAACGTTGAGCGACAAAAGCAGCCTCTTTGCATCCAATGGCTTTTGATTATGCTAACAACTAAGTAAGCTTCTTCTATATTCTCTCACAAAATTCAGAAAGGGAAAGAGAAGCATTTTTCGTCTATAATAGAATAGAAGATGCCGTAGGTAACAACTAAGTCAAACTTACTTCTATCTTCTCCACTCACAGATAACTACAGATGATAATTTCAAAATATTCCAGCATGCTTATCACCTCATTCTAGAGAAAGGGAGCAGAAAGCTCAGAAGTGTGCCTGCAATGTGTATCAGTAGCTCAGAAAAATTCCCGTGGGGAGAAACCCTCAGGTAAAGAAGATACAAGGGAATTGAAATTTAATGGTTTAACCATAGCTGCTCTTCAACCAGAACAAGTGGATTGAGAGCTGCTATGCCACTGCTGCCCTTCAGTCTTTGGCTGGAGGGCGTCCTTTGCCTTCCAAAAGGTGCATCAATAGTTCACGACTTGAAAATGGTTAATAAATGTGTGACAAAAACTCAGAAGTTAATGGCCCTAATACAAAACTGTTTGGACCTTAATTGTGCTCATGCTTGCAAACTTAAGGCACCAAAATCAACCGAAAAACACTTTGTAACCTCTAAAATTTACAGAATGCAATTTCGAATTATCACAGCAGGTAAAAACTTCTGGGTGTTACTGCTAGTTACACTTTCTCTGATCTTTAATCCGTAAATTCAGGGACTTGTGAGCTAATTTCATGTCTAAGGGGAGGGCAGGGATGTATATGGGAAGAATTAGAACACGCACTCAAACAAAGAAGACTTGAAAAAATGGCAGTCAAGTTTAATTGGAGAATGTGAATTCTACAGTACAATGACTTTCATCCACAACTCCTGTTTTTTTTTTTGGTCACTTAATTGATTATTTTGCAACTGCCATGCGAACAATGTCTGTATAAGAACAATTAAGCTGCAATTTAGTAACCCGACATGACAATTACATGGACAAGCTATCATGTATCAAGTAAGCATACATAAGAGTGACTCAAACAGACAATGTGAACCATCGAGACAATTAGGCATAAAATTTTGAGAAAGTGATGAGAGAGGCGTGATCACAGAGTACAAACCATGAAATGCATTGAAAATGGGCAAGCAGACACTCTTTCGTCTGATAGTCATGAGAGAGCTTCTAACACATTGTCGCTTACCACCATGCAAGCATAAATCTTCAAATCTCTAGAATATGCTCAAAGATTGCTCCACCAAGGACTGTTGATAAACTTTTTGAAACAAAAGGACAAATATTGACAACAATGTCAGCTGCGAATCTACATCATGTACCTTTGGATGATTAAATGCAAGGAGCCAAAAAAAGCAACAGACTATCCAAAGGTCCCAAATGAAGCCAATTAAGGATAAGATCCCCCTTCTCCATTATTTAGACTTCCATTACCCATTTTTTGAGCAAACTTCTCAATTATCTTAAAAATAGAGGGATCATTTCCACTATCTCTGTATGAATCTAGTAAAAGTGAAAAAGTAGACAAATGCAGCGAGAATCCTCTCCTATCCATTTCATCAAAATAAACCACTGCATCATTAAATTCGCCAGCCTTAAGAAGTCCTTGAACAATAATATTAAATGTAATTAGATTTGGAGTGCAGCCATTTTCTTCCATTTTCTTAATAAACTCTTTGGCTTCCTCTAGGAAACCTTCTGAAAAGAGGCCATTTATCATCGTGTTATAGTTGAAACATTAGGATCCAATCCTTTAGAAGAGAGACTATAGAAAAGATGCCGGGCGCTGTCAAGCTTCCCACATTTGCATAATCCATCAAGGACGATGTTGTACATTGTTATATGACAATCTACTCCATCAACTTCCATCTTGTGCAAAAATTGAAGTGCTTCCTCAACATGTGAATTCTTGCATAAACCATTCAACAAAACACAGTAAGTGTGAAAATTAGGTTTTAAGCCAGCAGCTCGCATCTCATCGAAAGCTTCGATTGCTGTAAGATACCACCCGACACTAAATAAACCCTGCAGGAAAGTGGTATAGGTAACAACATTCGGTGTTAACCCTTTATGTCGGATCTCTTGGAAGAGACTCATGGCTGCTTCCACTTTCATTTTCTTCATATAACCATTGATCAATATACTATGGCTTTGAACATCAGGATTAAGGCCGCTAGCAGCCATTTTATCAAAAACTATCTTTGCTTCATCCATTCGGCCTTGTAAACAGTACCCATCCATCAATGCGCTATATGTAGCATTATCAGGCTTCTGATTTTGCTCAATCATGATTTTCAGTACCTCCTCTGCACCTTCTAACTGTCCTTCCTTACATAGTGCATCAATAAGAATACTAAAAGTAATAACATTTGGAACAATATTATAAGCCTTCATCTCAGTCAAAAGCTTTTCAACGTCCTTCCATTTACTTAAATTGCACAGACCCCGGACCAAACAATTGTAAGTGATGACATCAGGGGCAATTCCTTTCTCAATCATCTCGTGTAACAGGGAGAGAGCTTGATCCATCATTTTATCCTTGCACAACCCGTCGATAATAGTGTTGTAAGCAGCTGTATGAGGCCTGCACCTTCCTCCTTTTTCCATGAATCTAAGGACTTGAATGGCCATGCTAGTGTTCCCAGCCTTAGAAAGCCCATCTATCACAGTCCCATACGTAATTTCATTAGGTATGCATAGCTTTTCATATATTATTTTCTTGAACAATGCTTGTGCCTCATGAATTTTGTGTTCCCAAAAGAGTCCTTTAAGCAGAGTATTAAAGGTGGCCGTATCGGGCAAAATACCTCGCTTGAAGAAGCCACCAAATATAGAAAACCCAAAATTCACTTTACCCAAGAAGCAATAACAGTTAATCACAATATTAAGTGTGTATTCATTAAGCGGAATGCATCCTAACTCAGCCATATCTCTGTAAAGAGAAAGAACCACCAAATATTGCTTCATCTTAACAATACGACCCAGCAATTGAGTGAAATGAACAACACTAGGCACAGGTCTCATCCCGACCATCTGCTTGTAAAAGCCTAGAGCTTCATCAAGATTGCTGATTCTGTCAATATCACTCCTTAATCCCCGAGACCCATAATGAACAATGTTGTTAGGCTTAGCTTGATGATGATTACTACTTTTAATACCAATAGTGAGGGCTGCAGAGTGAAAAGCAGATTGGATGGGACAAAGAAATGAAAGAGTAGTAAAAGCGGCAGTAGTAGCAGTACCTGAGAAGGCCCTTTTTCTCATCTTCTTGATGGTATTGCCTTCGGAGCTGAGGAGCCAAAGACGATGGTCCTCTTTTGTCTTTTGCTGAAGGTTGTCGTCTCGTCTCCTCTCAGGTTTTGTGATTAACTTTTTCTCATATTCTTTTCTGGTTTTTCATTTTGTAGTTTTGGTTTCTTTTTAGCATTTTTGGTTTATTACTCTGAGATTGATATTTTTGGCTTTTTTTATGAAAATAAACTCAATAATTTAAGAAAACTATATAGAGACACAAGAGCATAAACTTATCACAGATTGAATTAGTATTAAAACATGAAATATTTTATAATAATAAGGCCAAGTTATTGGGGACACGTATAATGTCTTTTTTTTTTTTTATCGAAATCTATGAATGGATCCGTGGCACTCAAAATAAAAAATCCTTATTTTGATCACCAATTTGCTAGAAAAATGTTATTTATACTCCCATTTTCTTATTGATACTTTCACTATTATTTTAATCATATAATTTTAATTTATTAAATTATATAATAAAATAAATGGTGAAAATGCAAAGAACAAAAAATAGAGTGTAAATTCCATTTTAGACCAAAATCAAATAAAACCCCTCCCACATCAAAAGGTTATCCTCTTTTGTCATTTTTAATTCTACATTAATTACAAAATTATTACGACATAAGCACTTTTCTTGAAAAACACTTGTTAGCATATACGGAGCAAAAAAACACATGTTGACAGATACGATGAATGGTCAATTAGAAAAAAAAAATCCAAATATCTATTAGTTATGACATTTAATAATTTATATGATATCAACATTAGTTTATAACATGCACACATGTATCCTATTAATCAATTCACTAAATTCAATGAGTGTGTTTGGATGGAAAATTATTTGAGATATTTATTTAAAATAATTATTGTAATACTATTTGTGATGTGATACATGTGAGATAAAAAAAATGATTGAAAAAATAAAAAAAAAATGTTTAACTGATGCAAGCAAATTATTTATTTTCGAATCATTCGCATCCAATTGTTTAGAATGTATCCTTTGTGATGATACTTGATTTTATTATTATTATTATCATTTCCTTTAAATACCATAACATGATAACATCTGATAAAAGTCACTTATAATACTCATTTATTTGCCAAGCGCTAGCACTTTCATTAGAGTATCAGCCAAAAAATTTTTAAAAAGAAAAGAAAGAAAGAGCTACATCTCCACGAGCAGGCAGCCCAGACAATCAATCAGCTTCACAACCACAGAAAAAGGCCCGAGCATATCAGAAAATGTTCTCGGGTCCAGTTGAAAACTAGTACTAGCTCAACAAACTCCTTCCTGTCCTATAATTTGTCTATGCAAAATGAGATGCAAGATGGCCAACAAACCAATTGAACAAGAAAACTTTTAGGATAATATACAAGCAAATCTCAGCAGACAAACTTTGATATAGTAAGAAGAAAAAAATGACATCCAGCCACCAAATATCTAATTTCCATTTCATGGCCAGTCCAGATCTGTTGTGGTAGCTCACATTCTCCAGCATCAAAGTTAACCAATTATCCAACCCTCTCTAAAGTAAATCATGTCGAAATCATGCCATGCTCATTAGTAAAAGCTTCAAGCATTCATCCTTCTGAGTTCAACTCCGATCTCTGCATTGGCAATACTTCCTCCCTTGGTGCCTGTAATTAAGAGAAGTTTGAGCAACCATAAGCAGAATACAAAACTGGAAAAGGTATTCAAAGAACCAAAGCAGAATAAAAGAAGGAAAAGAATCCTTATAACTAGTACTACTAACAATAGAAGCTTTGGCTTGGGCCTGCGATTAATAAACAGATTTTATTTGTCCTCTACTTGCAGTTAAACGATCAACCCTATTAAATATCTCAGCTCAGTCATCCAACATACATAAATAAATGAATCGCTATGATGGGTGCAATCCAGAACTTTAAGCAGCTGGATACCTAAAAGGCCTCTTAACAAGACACACAGAGTGTCAAAGAGCAAAATAAAATATTATTCCCTACATGCTACTATTAATTTGCTGATCAGCATCAAACTTAAGCAGTCGCTAAAGCAACAGTAGGCAAAGAGCAGATATTGGGTCAATACAGACAATGGTACTACAGAACGTTCTAACACTGCAGTAAACTTTGCATTTGGATCATCGTCCATATCTAATCAGTGAATGTTTCGTTGTCCAAATTGCCCAACTGCCAGTTCCAGTATGTTTGCTTCCATAATATCAGTATGTTCTGAAAACAACAATGAGTATTCGAAAGTAAAAGGACAACTGCCAACGAAAGGACACATGTCAAGTCATTAGCACAACATAGCAATTTTATGAAGCTTAGATAAGTTAAAATGCGAGCACGCTTATGCTAAATACAAGTCATTAGCACTCAGGCAAAGAATACTAAAAAAAGTGGCTCTCCAGTTTAGTGAAAGAAAGTGAATTCCACAGTATGATGACTTTCATCTGCAACTCCAGCTTACGTGTCACTTAATTTGATTATTTTCCAACTGCCATGTGAACAATGTCTGTATATGAAGATAAATTAAGCTGCAATTCAACAACCCCACATGCCAATTACCTGGACAAGCAATCATATATAAAGTAAGCATATATAAAGTGATTCAAACGGCCAATGTAAACCTTCGAGAAAGTTGAAAATTAGGAATAAAACTTTGAGAAACTGAGGAGAGAGGAATGATTAAAGTGTACAAACCATGAAATGCATTGAAAATGGGCAGGCAGACACTCTTTCATCTGATAGTCAAGAGAGAGCTTCTAACACATTGTCGCTTACCACCATGCAAGTATTTAATCTTCAAATCTCTAGAATATGCTCAAAGATTGGTCCTCCAAGGACTGTTGATAAACTTTTGGAAACCAAAAGGACAGATACGGACAACAATGTCAGCCGCGAATCTACATAATGTACCTTTGGATGATTAAATGCAAGGAGCCAAAAAAAGCAGCAGAATATCCAAAGGTCCCAAATGAAGCCAATTAAGGATAAGATCCCCCTTCTCCATTATTTAGACTTCCATTACACATCTTTGGAGCAAACTTCTCAATTATCTTAAAAATAGAGGGATCATTTCCACTATCTCTGTATGAATCTAGTAAAAATGAAAAAGTAGACAAATGCAATATCTTCTAAAACTTTTTTTTTAAAAAGTGCTAATATCTTCTACCTTGTTCTTATTCTTATCAAGTACATTACTCAATAAAAAACATATAGTATCATGGTACACTGCAAGTATTTTAAGCGTGAAAAAGCATATCCACATCTTTTTAATACAGCTAATAAATATAATCATCAAATTTTGGTGATATTTCATTTGTTATCTTGTTTTGAAATAGCACTTAAACAAAAAGGAAAAACAATAACTTTGAAAAAAAATTGCCCAACCAAAATAAAAGGGTTTTGCATACCAAATTGATTAATCCACTTAAAGACTCATTTGCTTTTTATTCTTTGGGACCAAAGCTATTAGTATTGATACTTATAATTCTAACAAGGTATTAAGACAAAACAAGGATTTCACGGTGTGATTAACCCTAAAAGCAATTTCTAACACCCAAGTCATTAAAACTATTAAACTCCTCACCTGTAACTATAATTGTATTGGGAGATAACCTTTACTTTCCAACTCTCCAAGACTTAGATTGCATGGTGATGCACATGCACTGATAGTGTCTGATGACACTATTCTTTTCAATGACAGAAAGTGGAAAAAGGGAAATTCAAGTCAGAATTAAGGGCTACTACTATTGTATAAAGAAAGATAACAGATAATTAATGTCATCAAAGTATACCTACTACTATTGTATAGTGCTAGAACGAGTACAAGCATTACAAAGAGAAGGGAAAGAAAAAAGCTACTACATCACAGATTCAGTGGTGTTTCAAAAATATCAAGCATGTTCAACAAGATTTTGCTTTACTCTAATCCTATGTGCTTTCATTCTTTGACGTGCCTGTTCTGATATTTCTGTTTGTGCCATTCTGGAATTAATGTATCCCTGTAATGAAATAGCATTCATCAGGTTCCATCTTCTTTTTCCATAGGCAACAAAGTCATTCCATTTCTTACCGAATGTAAGGCTCTTCATTCCCTTTCCTACCAAACGTAAACAGAACTCAACAGGCATCAGGCTGTCAAACTTTCACTCAGAACACATGAACAAACCTAAAAGAAACAGATACCAAGAAAAGAGTGGTAGCAGAAAGACACAGGCACAGAAGAATGCTTTGAAAGTTTGGATGCGCAGACCACACTTCTGCATTTTTTTTTGGGGACAAATTTCATGGCCAATCCAGATCTGTGATGATAGCATATTTAAGCGCCAACTTTAATTAATTAATTCACCACTCACTAAGGTTACAAAAATTACACTCTGTTAGAACAAGCCTAACTGATAATAGTACAAATTTCTGCTTAGGCCTGTGATTAAGAGACATTTACACTGCCCTCTTATTGAAGTTAGAATGTTCACCATGTTTTAATATTTCCAGTCAAATATACTACATTGAGTATCTGAATCTCTATCAAGTAAAAACTCTTAAAAAGGACAGAGAAGAGCATCTAAAGAGCAAAATCCAATAAAAAAAGGAGCAAAAAAAAGAGTGAAATATCCAGAGATCCTAAATGGAGCCAATTAAGTATAAGATCCCCCTCCTCCAACATTTAGACTGTTATTGCACATTTTTTAAGCAAACTTCTCAACTATCTTAAAAAGGGATGGATCATTTCCACTATCTCTGAACAAAGCTAGTAAAAAGGCAAAAGTAGATACTTGCAGTGAGAATCCTCTCTTATCCATTTCTTCAAAATAAACCACTGCATCATCAAATTCGCTAGCCTTAATAAGTCCTTGGACAATAATATTTAAGATAAACAATGCAATTACTATATGGTATAGGCGATAAACTCAACATCTTCATGCTGCTCCATTGAGCAGGTCCAATATATTAGAGAAGCGTTTTTGGTATAATAAAAGAATAGAAGATGATGTAGGCCAGAGCGTTGAGCGACAAAAGCAGCCTCTTTGCATCCAATGGCTTTTGATTATGCTAACAACTAAGTAAGCTTCTTCTATATTCTCTCACAAAATTCGGAAAGGGAAAGAGAAGCATTTTTCGTCTATAATAGAATAGAAGATGCCGTAGGTAACAACTAAGTCAAACTTACTTCTATCTTCTCCACTCACAGATAACTACAGATGATAATTTCAAAATATTCCAGCATGCTTATCACCTCATTCTAGAGAAAGGGAGCAGAAAGCTAAGAAGTGTGCCTGCAATGCGTATCAGTAGCTCAGAAAAATTCCCGTGGGGAGAAACCCTCAGGTAAAGAAGATACAAGGGAATTGAAGTTTAATAGTTTAACCATAGCCGCTCTTCAACCAGAACAAGCGGATTGAGAGCTGCTATGCCACGGCTGCCCTTCAGTCTTTGGCTGGAGGGCGTCCTTTGCCTTCCAAAAGGTGCATCAATAGTTCACGACTTGAAAATGGTTAATAAATGTGTGACAAAAACTCAGAAGTTAATGGCCCTAATACAAAACCGTTTGGACCTTAATTGTGCTCGTGCTTGCAAACTTAAGGCACCAAAATCAACCAAAAAACACTTTGTAACCTCTAAAATTTACAGAATGCAATTTCCAATTATCACAGGAGGTAAAAACTTCTGGGTGTTACTGCTAGTTACACTTTCTCTGATCTTTAATCCGTAAATTCAGGGACTTGTGAGCTAATTTCATGTCTAAGGGGAGGGCAGGGATGTATATGGGAAGAATTAGAACACGCACTCAAACAAAGAAGACTTGAAAAAATGGCAGTCAAGTTTAATTGGAGAATGTGAATTCTACAGTACAATGACTTTCATCCACAACTCCTGCTTTTTTTCTGGTCACTTAATTGATAATTTTGCAACTGCCATGCGAACAATGTCTGTATAAGAACAATTAAGCTGCAATTTAGTAACCCGACATGACAATTACATGGACAAGCTATCATGTATCAAGTAAGCATACATACGAGTGACTAAAACAGACAATGTGAACCATCGAGACAATTAGGCATAAAATTTTGAGAAAGTGATGAGAGAGGAATGATTAAAGTGTACAAACCATGAAATGCATTGAAAACGGGCAAGCAGACACTCTTTTCATCTGATAGTCATGAGAGAGCTTCTAACACATTGTCGCTTACCACCATGCAAGCATTTAATCTTCAAATCTCTAGAATATGCTCAAAGATTGCTCCTCCAAGGACTGTTGATAAACTTTTTGAGACCAAAAGGACAGATACTGACAACAATATCAACTGCGAATCTACAGCATGTACCTTTGGATGACTAAATGCTAGGAGCCAAAAAAAGCAGCAGAATATCCAAAGGTCCCAAATGAAGCCAATTAAGAATAAGATCCCCCTTCTCCATTATTTAGACTTCCATTACCCATTTTTTGAGCAAACTTCTCAATTATCTTAAAAATAGAGGGATCATTTCCCCTATCTCTGTATGAATCTAGTAAAAGTGAAAAAGTAGACAAATGCAGCGAGAATCCTCTCCTATCCATTTCATCAAAATAAACCACTGCATCATTAAATTCGCCAGCCTTAAGAAGTCCTTGAACAATAATATTAAATGTAATTAGATTTGAAGTGCAGCCATTTTCTTCCATTTTCTTAATAAACTCTTTGGCTTCCTCTAGGAAACCTTCTGAAAAGAGGCCATTTATCATCGTGTTATATGTTGGAACATTAGGATCCAATCCTTTAGAAGAGAGACTATAGAAAAGATGCCGGGCGCTGTCAAGCTTCCCACATTTGCATAATCCATCAAGGACGATGTTGTACATTGTTATATGACAATCTACTCCATCAACTTCCATCTTGTGCAAAAATTGAAGTGCTTCCTCAACATGTGAATTCTTGCATAAACCATTCAACAAAACACAGTAAGTGTGAAAATTAGGTTTTAAGCCAGCAGCTCGCATCTCATCGAAAGCTTCGATTGCTGTAAGATACCTCCCGACACTAAATAAACCCTGCAGGAAAGTGGTATAGGTAACAACATTCGGTGTTAACCCTTTATGTCAGATCTCTTGGAAGAGACTCATGGCTGCTTCCACTTTCATTTTCTTCATATAACCATTGATCAATATACTATGGCTTTGAACATCAGGATTAAGGCCGCTAGCAGCCATTTTATCAAAAACTATCTTTGCTTCATCCATTCGGCCTTGTAAACAGTACCCATCCATCAATGCGCTATATGTAGCATTATCAGGCTTCTGATTTTGCTCAATCATGATTTCAGTACCTCCTCTGCACCTTCTAACTGTCCTTCCTTACATAGTGCATCAATAAGAATATTAAAAGTAATAACATTTGGAACAATATTATAAGCCTTCATCTCAGTCAAGAGCTTTTCAACGTCCTTCCATTTACTTAAATTGCACAGACCCCGGACCAAACAACTGTAAGTGATGACATCAGGGGCAATTCCTTTCTCAATCATCTCGTGTAACAGGGAGAGAGCTTGATCCATCATTTTATCCTTGCACAACCCGTCGATAATAGTGTTGTAAGCAGCTGTATGAGGCCTGCACCTTCCTCCTTTTTCCATGAATCTAAGGACTTGAATGGCCATGCTAGTGTTCCCAGCCTTAGAAAGCCCATCTATCACAGTCCCATACGTAATTTCATTAGGTATGCAAAGCTTTTCATATATTATTTTCTTGAACAATCCTTGTGCCTCATGAATTTTGTGTTCCCGAAAGAGTCCTTTGAGCAGAGTGGTAAAGGTGGCCGTATTGGGCAAAATACCTCGCTTGAAGAAGCCACCAAATATAGAAAACCCAAAATCCACTCTACCCAAGAAGCAGTAACAATTAATCACAATACTTAGCGTGTAATCATCAAGCGGAATGCATCCCAACTCAGCCATATCCCTGGAAAGAGAAAGAACCACCAAATATTGCTTCATCTTAACAATACGACCCAGCAATTGAGTGAAATGAACAACACTAGGCACAGGTCTCATCCGAGCCATCTGCTTGTAAAAGCCCAGAGCTTCATCAAGATTGCTGATACTATCGATATTTCTCCTCAATCCCCAAGACCCGGAAAGAACACTACTGTCAGATTTAGGGTGATGATTACTAATTGTACTACCAGTACTATAGGCATGAGAAACAGCAGAACTAGAAGCTGATTGTGGGTTTTGAATAAGGGTGGAGTTTCTTGGAGAAAGAAATGAAAGAGTACCTCCTGCCCCTGATTTGTGGCGGAGATGAGCATCACAGATGACTGAGAAAGGCCTTTTCTTCATCTTCTTGCTGGTCTTCCCGTACGAGTTCAGCTACAAAGATTCTATCGTTTGTGACGAGACTTACTATCATAGGTAGCATATTGACAATATTACCTTTCTAAAAATCCAATAGCAATTAACAAAACTATATGACTTTTTTTTTAATCCTGTAGCAATAGAATGTAGGGAACTTTTGACGTTGCAATTACCCAGCAAATTAGGAGCACATCAAATGGGCATTAGAAGCAAATGTGGCTTATTTGGATTTTTTTTCGCTTTTGAAATCCTGATGATTGTTGCCTTCTTGCTGTAATCAATAATATTAATTCTTTATATTAAATGAGTTGGTGAATTATAAGAGTGCCTTTTAATATTAGAACTTGTTATAATTTGCTACAATATCTTTTATTAATTTCCACTTTAAGTTGCTCATTTTACCATTGAACTTGTGTTTCTTATTTTGTCTTGATAATTTTAGATATGAAGTATTAATCATCACAAAATTGTAAAATTACTTATCTGCTGCAACTTCTCTTTGTTGCACTTACTTCTCTTCCAATTTGCCTTTTGCCTGTTAGGTTTATTTTAGTCTCAATTGCTGCTCTACTATTTATATAAAGAATAACGAAAGGGTACAAATCAAAGTAAATTATTATCCCTCCTCGTCTATGAATTTTTTATTAAGAGGTGAGAATGTTATAAAAAATGTCAATCAAAGGGAGGTAAGAGAGATTTTTGAAATTATAAGGATATTAAATGATATTAAAGCAATCCTTAGAAGAGATTTGTGAAATTACCCCAATAATCAATAAGTGAAGCAAAAGAAGCATATGCATAGTGCCTCGTTATGTTTAGTAAGAGAAAATCATTCGAAACGTTTCTCATATATTTGTAAAATAACTTTTTTATCTCTCACTTTTAAAAATATACTTTTACGTCCCTTACAAATTTACGTTAATCAAATTTGATCCCAACCTAGGGGCCTGTTTGGAACCTGAGTTTTTTGGGAGTTTGTCTAAAACTTTACTGTAGTGCACTGTAGAAGTTTTTGAAAAAATTTTGTAAAAGTTTTTGTAAGGTGAAAAACTTTTTTGTAGAAGTTTTTGAAATGTTACTGTAGACATTTTTTGGATTATTTTTAGAGGTATTTTTAAAACATATTTTTGAGTAGTTTATAATTTATAATTTTTATATTTTTATATTTTTAAACATTTATGCATTTATAATACATTTATAAATATTTAGAAATAAATATATTTATATATTTATATAAAAATATATAAATGTATTATATTATATATAATACGTAATATACATATATTTATAAATGTATAAATGTATAATTAGTATAAATGTATAAATTATAAATGAATATTATATAAATGTATAAATTATAATTTATAAATGTATATGATGATTATGTATAAATGTATTAATATAATTAATAGAAATGTATAAATGAATTAATATTATGTATAAATGTATAATTAATATTGTTTATAATTTATAATTTTTATTGTTTAAATATTTATATGCATTTATAATACATTTATAAATAAATATATTTATATATTTATATAAAAATATATAAATGTATTATATTATATATAATACATAATATACATATATTTATAAATGTATAATTAATTTAAATGTATATATTATAAATGAATATTATATAAATGTATAATTTATAATTTATAAATATATATGATGATTATGTATAACTGTATTAATATAATTAATATAAATGTATAAATATATTAATATTATGTATAAATGTATAATTAATATTGTTCAAATATTTATATATATTTATGCATTTATAATACATTTATAAATAAATATATTTATATAGGTATATATAAATATATAAATGTATTATATTATATATAATACATAATATAAATATATTTACAATTGTAATAATTGTATATTATTATAAATGAATATTATATAAATATATAAATTAATATATTATAAATTTATAAATATATAATATTATGTATAAATGTATTAATATAATTAATATAAATATATAAATGTATTAGTATTATGTATAAATGTATAATTAATATTGTGTGTTAATATTATGTATAAATGTATTATATTATACATAATACATAATATAATTGTATATAAATATACATAAATATATATACATAAATGTGTAATATATATAATATGTATTATATATATTAAATATATAATATATAATATTTATATAAATGTATAATTACATATTTATATTAATATTAATTTATATGGTATATAATATTTATATAAATATATAAAAATATATTTTAAATAAAATAAAATATTTATAATATGTTTAAATAAATATATAAATATATAATATTATAAATATATAATATATATAATAAATTTTTGAGGGTGAGGGACTCAAAAATTCAAAATTTTTTTTTGAGGTTACCGGCGGCGCCGGGAGAGGTGGTGGAGGCGGTGTCTGGTGTGGTGGGTTGGGTGAGGGAGGAAGAAAAGTTTTTGAGAAATTTTTTGTGTATAGATTTTTGAAGTGTGTAGGTAAAAAACTTTGAAAAGTTTTTTGGGGTTCCTGTAGCAAAAGTTGTTAAAAAACTAGTAGCTAAAAAACTTGGTAAAAAACTAGGGTGCCAAACAGGGCCTAGGTTTTCGACTAATTTTTTGTCGGAATCCACCATATGCCTTACAAGTGATCATTTTTTAAGGGCAAAATTGTCAAATCAAATTTTAAATAATTCGATTTATTATCCTTCATATTACATAAAATGAATTTTTTCATCCCTGACATTTTACAAAAATGAACTGTTTTGTTTCTCATGTTTCATAAAATAAATTTTTTCATCCCCCACATTTCTCATTGATCATGTGTACAATAGTTTTTTTTTAAATCCATGTATATATCTATTTGATTTCACCTAAACAGTAAGAATAATATGTAATATATCTTTATTTAATTTCACATAAACTGTCTAATCTTAGTTGTACACATTCTATTCAATAGATATATATATATATAGGGGTTTAAAACTAATAATTTTGTTTTAAACCCATGTATATATCTATGTGATCTCACCACGTGAACTTATTTAATATTTGTGGTCTTTTTCTTTTGATAATAATTTATTTATTGAGTTGTATAATAAGGCTATCTAATTAATCGGTCATAACTCAAATTCTATAGTCGTGTTAATAAATTACAATTTAAATCTGAAGTTTTCACTCGTCACTTTTAAGATCAACAATTAAATTACTTGTTATGATTCTCTTCAAATTTTAAAATACCTATTGCTTACTTTTTTTTGTCATACTTTTCCTTTGTTTAATTTTTCTGTCCAAATTTAATTCAATATAAACACTCAATAATATAATTAAATGTCTTCTTTGTTTTCAATTTTTAAGTAAAAAGAAATGAATATGAGTGAAAAACTAACAATTTTTTAAAATTTATATATATTTATATCTATTTGATT